>NC_057808.1:30550626-30553121 GCF_018294505.1 Triticum aestivum
AAGGCTAGGTGAGGCAAATGTAAAACCAAGGTTGGGCCTTGCTGGAAGAGTTTTATTCAAAGCGAACTGTCAAGGGGGTCCGATAAATCACCCAACCGCGTAAGGGACGCAAAATCAAGGAACATAACACCGGTATGGCGGAAACTAGGGCGGCAAGAGTGGAACAAAACACCAGGCATAAGGCCGAGCCTTCCACCCTTTACCAAGTATATAGATGCATTAATTAAATAAGAGATATTATGATATCCCAACATAAACATAATCCAACATGGAGCAATCTTCATCTTCACCTGCAACTAGCAACGCTATGAGAGGGGCTGAGCAAAGCGGTAACATAGCCAAACAACGGTTGGCTAGGAAGGGTGTCAAAGGTTAGAGGTTCATGGCAATTTGGGAGGCTTGAGGAGCAAGTGATAGGTAGCGCAGCATAGCGATAGAACGAAACAACTAGCATAGCAATGATAGTAGTGAGATCCAGGGTAACGGTCATCTTGCCTAAAATCCCGCTAGGAAGAAGAACGAGTCCATGAAGAAGATTAAGCCACGAAGACGAACGAATCCTCACGATCGCAACGACACGGGAACTATCGAGAAGAAGCACAACAAGGTAAACACACAACACATAACAAGGCATGATGCTCAACCAAGTATGATGCATGATAAGGCTATATGAAGCTACTCATGGCAAGAGATGATGCATACAAGAACAACCCATCAAAACAAGTTTAAATGAGGCCGGAAACAACATATAACAAATCCGGTAAGTCCTCATATGCAAATTTCGAAATTGGTCCAGATCTGAATAAACCTTATGTTCAAGTTGTTAAACAGCAAGTTAAAATGCACCAAGATGATCTACACGAAATTCTAGTCAAGTTACATATAAAGTTCATTAGATTCGGAGCTACGGCCTAGAAGATATGAGCAAAACAAGTTAACCATGGCATTGATGCAAAATGCATTGAAACATCAAACAAAGACTCTCAAAACAAGGATGCAACAAGGTAATATGAAACTACATGCAAAACTAAGCAAGTTTGATATAGAGCATGCTCAAAACGGAGCAACGGTGCAACACATACACTCCAAACAAGATATAACAACAATCTACCCAAAACAGCAAGTAGTCATCTACCAAGCATGAAAACAATATGCTACAACACCCCAACATGAAAACAAAAGGCATGGAACTGATGTACAGGTAAAGCATGACAAAACATGAACACTGAGCTATCTCTATAAATCACTAGAACATGCTCAAAAGGACATGGCAAGATTGCAAATAATAACAGATCACAGACTTTGCAGAAATTACTGGACAAGACAGAAATAATATCAGGTTGCAATGTTTAGAGCAAGAAAACAACATGCTATGGAAATATATCATAGAAAAAAAAGCATGGCATGAATCTACTAATGGCATAGAACAAACGTCCCTTAATGATCATGAGCCAAAAAGGCACAGAAGATATGATGGCACCCATGTAAACATAGCAAGTTAATATGACAGATTCAGACTTAGTGCAAATAACAGGGCATGGCAGAAACAACGATAAGTAGGCATGTTGGTGAGCTTGAACCACTCACTACAGAGAAACACATGGCATGACAAGGTAACCAGCAGTAAGATGGCACAAATATTAAACTAAACATGGCAATAGCAAGTTCATAGGGTACATGGATCACTAGCAGAACACATGGAAAAACTGAACTTCAAGTTAACAGGCTGACAGCAACATTATTTAGCAACTTGAGAGCAAGATTACAGCAAGCTACAGCAGGATATTGTAACATCCCAAATTTTCAATTTGGAATGTTATACATAGATCATCATTGCATATCATGTTTTATTGCATTTTGACAAATCCTCGATAAATCCTAAGCAACTCAAGGACCCTCGGAGAGAGTTGGGGATTTTCTCGAATTTCAAATTTGATTTTCATCAAATAATAATACGAGGATTTTGGTTTTAATTATTTTTCTCTCCGGAAAAATATTTCATTTTAAAATAAACGAGAGGAGAAAATATGACTTCTCCAAAACAATTGAAATACTGGAGGAAAAATGTTAAAATCATTATTTGGAATTTCTTTGGATTTTATTTGCAATTTTTATTGCATTAAAAATATTGCATATTTTCAAAATCTTTATTTTGGTTTATAAAAATGTTCACCCTATTCTAGATTTTCTAACTAGACGGGAAAAATTTATTTTATATTTTTCTGAGTTTTATTTATTTTTCTACGCAATATTTTCCGCGGAACTTATTTAAAAAAAACGCCCGCGCGCCGACTGGGCCAAAGGCCCAGCCGACGGCCCAACCCCGCCGCCCGTCGTCTCCGTCCCGGAGACGGGATCGCCGCCGGAGTCCGCCCCGGCTACGCCGCCGCCCGGTGCCCCCTTCCCCAAGCCGCCACCCCCCCTCTTTATATACCCCTCCCCCCTCTCTTTCCTCACATCGCCGCCGCCGCCCGCACTCACCGGCGCCGCCGCCG
>NC_057808.1:30553475-30561595 GCF_018294505.1 Triticum aestivum
CCTCGCGCCCTCGCCGGAGCCCCGCCGGAGCCCTCGCCGGAGTAGCCCCGACGAGGTATGCCCGCCGCCCGTTGACTTGCCGGTTTTCGTTTTGAAAAAAAAACCACTTCGTTTAAAAAAAACCCTAGATCGGTTTTTTTCGGTTTTATTATTTTACGAGCGTTTACCGAACCGTTCGTTTTAACGAACGCGTTCGTCGGTTTTTCTCTGTTAACGAACGTCCGTTATTTAACCGTTCGTCCGTTTTCTTTTTCGTCAGATTTTCTCGTTATTTTCTCAGATTCGATTTCTGATGGAATCTTCAATCCTGTTTAACTTCTCGCTCGTTTATCGGAATCAGGCGATTCAAGCGCCTAGAGTTTCGTCTCGAAATTCTCTTTCCGTTTAACCTACTCAAACAAGTTTTTGCTACAGTAAAATTTGACCTAGATCCAGATTAGCAAACGAAGTTTCTTTCTTTCGCCGTTTGACTTTCGTTGCTTCTTTCGAGTTGATTTTTTTTGCAAACCGGAGTTCTTAAGTTGAACTTTCTGGTTGGATCTTTCATTCGAGTTTTACCTGTGCATTAGATGAGTACTGATTGTATGCTTGTTTGTTTGCGATAGAGTACCCGGAGTGTGCCGTTTGTTACTTCGAATCGCTAGGTTTTGCGGATCATCAGCAAGGCAAGTAACACTTTGATCATATCCCGTTCATACCCAGTTTTATTGCATTAGATCTGTTTTCCTCAAACACTTGCATGACTAGGATCTAATTAAATTGTGGGTATTGGGAAGTAGTTGAGGTAGAACCTATTACCTGTTTTCTATTCAAACCCTTGGGAGTTACTTCTACGATGCTATTATTATTGCCATGCTATGCTCGTAGCCGTGGATTGGGTTTGAGTGAAATTCATGACAGATGTGAGATTGTTAATTAATGGTTTACTTAAGGTGGCAACTTAAACTCACATCTGGGTGGATTGAAGTACCTGGGTATTCCAGGATTGCCTGTTTTTCTTTTGGACCGCCACCCAGGTTCAAAGGGATCATGAGATTATTCATGCTAGAAACTTCCGTGTGCAGCCGCAAGCTATTATGGGCTCTAGCATAGTTGACTAAGTTGTGTGAACTCTTACAGTGGTAGACTAGCAGATGTAGGGGAAAGTAGGTGTAACGGTCTACCCATACGTAAGGTGCAAACACTTCTGAAAGACTGTGTCTTGGTCATGCGTTACTCAAACACCATGCAGTGCGAGTAATCCAATGGAGGAGATCAAGTCTTGTCGGGAAAAGTGCACAAACCTCTGCAGAGTGTATAAACTAATCATGGTTAGCCGTGTCCCCAGTTATGGACAACTTGAGTATCTAGTACTTGGATTATCATGTGAATCTCGTCACTACGTTACTTCTAATTAATATTGTTGGGTTATTGATGACTTTTTAATTGGGATTGAGATGCTGTCAACCATCTCAATGTTTCACAACCACCATGATAGTTAAATAAAATTTATTCCTTTGAAGTAGGATAAAATTGGCTTTTCGCAAAACTGTAACCATAGAGATTTCCACCAGCCATATATGCATGTAGTATAGCATTGTTATTGTTCATTATTCTCTATGTGTTACATTGCCAGCATATTCTATGTGCTGACCCATTCTCGGGATGCAACGTTTCATGTTGCAGACTTTTCAGACGACGAGTAAGGTGCCTTAGGTCGTGGTCTTATACTCAGTGATGCCGCTGGAGTTGATGGACTCACTTATCTTCCAAGTCTTGTGCTGTTATCGTTATTAGATGGCCTTAAGCCATGTTTATCATACTTAAACTCTTTGGAGTATTCGATGTAATAAGTGTGTGATTGCTACTCTGTTATAAATCCTCCATTTGTACTGTGCGTGTCAGCATTACGGATCCAGGGATGACACTGGTGCACAGCAGCACAGACCATTTGAGGTCTGGTCGCTACAAAGTTGGTATCAGAGCACACGCTGACTGTAGGACACGACCACTAAGCTTAAGCCCTAGAAAGCTTCTCTCTTCTCATTTCTGACCCCTCTCCACTTTCTACTCTTTTAGGAATGGCGAATGCAAGGAGCAAGTTCATGCAACCAGATGAAGACACACCGTTTGGTCGACACTTGAAGGAAGTCACCAAGTACTTGAACATAGGAATACCAAGCATCACCGGAACCTACAATGCCACATTACCTGAAGAGGAGAGCTGGAAGATTCAAGTTATCATTCTAGGAAGGATGTTTAGTGCCATGAGATTGGTTTTCGAAGCACCAACTTGGAGTTTAGGGAAGAGCATGGCCGCACACATCGCCATGGGACGCATTGGAGAAGTCTATCACCAGGAGCTTAAGGATACAATTTACCAAATTTGTGGACGTCGAGACGCGCAATGGGAGATGATCAAGACCAAGAAGGATGGATCAATTGCAGCTTTCATCCAGGAGCAGAACCAACATATTCATCGCCAGGAGAATCAGATGTGCACGGACAAGGAAGAACTGAAGAAGGCATTAACGAAGATCAAGGAGCTCCAAGAAGAACTCAAGACTACACGCGAAGATTATTTGGAGGAAATCAACGCACTAGTAGGGAAGATTGACGACCTGGAGAATAAGATTGGAGCATTCGTGGGAAATCCAGTGCCAAAAGCGGAAGTCGACGAATGCACTTGTCCGGATAACTACATCATCATCGACGACACCGACTCGGAACCAAGTGAAGACGAATGGATTGATGAAGCTGGAGCAGACATCATGGAGTCTTCAACGGATCAGAATTTTTAGTAGACCACCATATCAGTAGTAGTTTTCCCCATTCAATAGTATAGTTCAAGCACTTTGTAACGCTAGTTAGATCGATTGTTTTGCCTTGTTTGAATTGATTGAGTGATATTGATTGAATTTGTCTCATGAGCATATGGGTAGTGTTTTCTCTCTAGACCTCATTCTATTCTTAACTCTCATCTTTTCTAAACCTATCAGATGCCTCCGAGACGTGACACCGGATTTGTTTTCCCGCCAGAGATCACCCAGTTGATTCAGCAATAGAATGCCCTGATGAAAGTGTTAGTTCAGAACCAAGGCAACAACAACAACAACAACAACAACCCACCGCCACCACCACCTGTTGATCACTTAGCCCGTTTCTTAAGGCTAAACCCGCCGGTGTTTTCCAGTAGCACCGAGCCGATTGTAGCAGATGATTGGCTCCGCAAAGTTGGAAGGGAGTTGACCACTGCTGGATGCACAGATGCGGAAAGAGTGCGTTTTGCCGCACATCAGCTTGATGGACCCGCAGCATCATGGTGGGAGAATTATACAGCCACGCACCCTATTGACACTGTCACATGGGACCAGTTTCAGCAAGCTTTCCATACAGCTCATGTTTCAGCAGGAGCTATGGCTATGAAGAAGCGTGAGTTTCGCAACCTACGCCAAGGAGGACGCACCGTAGGCCAGTATGTGGAGGAATTCAGTAAGCTAGCACGTTATGCACCAGATGACGTTGCTACAGATGCTGCCAAGCAGGAGAAATTCTTGGAAGGACTGAATGATGAACTGAGTATGCAGTTGATGGTAGCAACCTTCAACAACTACCAGGAGCTGGTAGATAGAGCACTCATGATTGAAGGGAAGCAACAGCAGATTGAAAACCGTAAGAGGAAGTATGGACAAGGGAAGTATAACTCAGGAGCTCAGCAGAAGCCTCGATTTACCCCGAAAAGCCGGGAGGACAGTTTCAGCATACTCATGGAGGAGGTAGTTCGCACAACCATAATGGCTCCAAGAATGGTAATGGGAATGGAGGAAGCAATGGACAGAACCGCACCAACCCATCTACCCCAGCCAAAAGGGACCTGAGCCAAGTCACTTGCTTTAAGTGCCAGAAGAATGGACATTATGCCAATGAGTGTCCTGAAGCCCAAAATGGAAATGGCAATGGAAGCTCAGGGAAGAAGCCGAACCCGTTCAACAAAGGACATGTGAACCACGTGAGCGTGGAGGAGGTTGAAGCTCAGCCTGATGCAGTAATAGGTAAGTTTTTGGTTAAGTCATTTACTGCAACTGTTCTTTTCGATACTGGTGCATCGCATTCATACATATCAAGGGGATTCGTGAATAAGTTTAAGATGTCCACCAAAGTTCTCAGAAACCCTATGTTAGTAACCTCGCCAGGAGCAGAGTATATGGCCACCCAAGGATGTTTTCAGATACCCTTGGCCATTGGTAGGCATGTTTTCCCCTCAGACCTCATTGTTTTGGAATCACAAGGTTTGGACGTGATTTTGGGAATGGATTGGCTATCGTTGTATGGAGGAAACATCGATTGTGCCAGCAAGACGATTTTGCTTACCACCCCAGAAGGAAAAAGGATCAAGTATGTATCCCAACATATGCCGAAGAGGACTCAAGTAAATTCCTTATCAGGAGTTGTACAGGAGGAAGTACCAGTGGTGAAAGATTATCCGGATGTATTTCCAGAAGAGTTGCCAGGCATGCCACCGGATAGAGACATTGAGTTCTTGATTGAACTTTTGCCAGGCACAGGGCCAATATCTAAGAGACCGTACAGGATGCCCGCAAAGGATTTGGAGGAAATTAAGAAGCAGATCAAGGAGTTACTGGATAAAGGCTATATTTGCCCAAGTTCGTCACCTTGGGGATCACCAGTACTTCTAGTGGAGAAGAAAGATGGATCGCTGAGGATGGTTGTTGATTACCGAGGATTGAATGAAGTGACAATCAAAAATAAGTACCCACTGCCGATGATCAACGATTTGTTTGACCGCTTACAAGGAGCTAAAGTATTTTCCAAGATCGATCTATGATCAGGATACCATCAGTTAAAGATTCGAGAGCAGGATATACCTAAGACGGCATTTACCACCAGATATGGATTGTGAGTATACCGTTATGTCATTTGGACTGACTAACGCACCTGCCTATTTCATGAACCTGATGAACAAAGTGTTTATGGAGTTTTTGGATAAGTTCGTCGTAGTGTTCATGGATGATATTTTAATCTTTTCCAAGGATGAAGAAGAGCATGAGGAGCATTTGCGATTGGTACTTGAGAAGCTCAGAGAACATCAGTTATATGCCAAGTTCAGCAAATGTGAGTTTTGGCTGAAGGAAGTTGGATTCCTCGGACATGTTATTTCTGGAGAAGGAATAGCAGTAGACCCTGCCAAGGTTGACACACTGACAAGTTGGGAATCACCCACGACAGTTGGAGAAATCCGGAGTTTTCTTGGACTTGCAGGATACTATCGGAGATTCATCGAGAATTTCTCAAAGATTGCTAAGCCCATGACTGAGCTATTGAAGAAGGACACCAAATTCAATTGGACTGAGGAATGTGAAGCTAGTTTCCAAGAGTTGAAGAAACGATTGGTTACATCACCAGTGTTGATTTTGCCAGATCAACGCAAAGATTATGAAGTTTATTGCGACGCTTCTCGTCGAGGACTGGGAGCAGTGCTTATGCAGGAAGGAAGAGTTGTGTCGTATGCTTCACGACAACTTAAACCCCATGAGAAGAATTATGCTACGCACGACTTGGAATTAGCAGCCGTGGTGCATGCATTGAAGACATGGAGACATTTTCTCATCGGAAACCATTGTGAGGTGTACACGGATCACAAGAGTTTGAAGTACATTTTCACGCAGAAGGAGTTAAATCTCAGACAGAGGAGATGGTTGGAGCTCATCAAGGATTATGATATGAGATTGCATTACCACCCTGGAAAGGCTAACGTAGTAGCAGACGCGTTGAGCCATAAGAGTCATGTCAACACCCTCATGACCGGAGAGTTACCCCAGGAGTTAGCCGAGGACCTTCGCGAGCTATGTTTGGAGATAGTCCCAAGAGGCTATATAGCGACATTGGAGATTCAGTCTACCTTGATGGAAAGGATCAGAGAAGCTCAGAAGACAGACAAGGAGATTGAAGAGATAAAGGAGAAGATGAGCAAAGGAAAAGCCAAGGGATTTCGTGAGGATGAGCACGATACCTTATGGTTCGAGGACCGCGTATATGTGCCAAATGATCCGGAGATCAGGAAGTTGATTTTGCAGGAAGCCCATGATTCACCATATTCGATTCACCCAGGGAATACCAAGATGTATTTGGATTTGAAGAATACTTTCTGGTGGACCGGAATGAAGAAGGATATTGCGGAGTATGTAGCAGTTTGTGATGTATGTCAGAGAGTGAAGGCAGAGCATCAGAAGCTAGCAGGATTGCTGCAGCCATTGCCGATACCCGAATGGAAGTGGGATAAAATAGGCATGGATTTTATCATGGGATTACCCAGGACTCGTTCAGGCTATGACTCAATATGGGTTGTAGTCGACCGATTGACGAAAGTGGCTCATTTCATACCAGTGAAGACCACTTACACCAGTACTAAGTTGGCAAAGATATACATGACCAGGATCGTATGTTTGCATGGAGTTCCGAGGACCATTGTATCAGACAGAGGAACCCAATTTACCTCAAAGTTTTGGATGCAGTTACATGAAACATTGGGAACCAGGCTGGAATTCAGTACAACATTTCACCCGCAGACAGATGGACAGACCGAGAGAGTCAACCAGATTTTAGAGGACATGTTGAGAGCATGTGCACTAGATTATGGATCTAGTTGGGACGACAATTTGCCATATGCGGAGTTTTCATATAACAACAGTTATCAAACCAGTTTGAAGATGGCCCCTTTCGAAGCTTTGTACGGAAGGAGGTGTAGAGCACCGTTGTTATGGGACGAAGTTGGAGACCGTCAGTTGTTTGGACCAGATTTGATTAAGGAGTCTGAACAGAAAGTGAGGATGATTCGCGATAGGCTCAAGGTAGCCCAGTTCAGGCAAAAGAGTTATGCTGATTCTAAACGAAAGGAGACCGTTCACGAAGTCGGAGACAGAGTGTATCTTCGAGTATCACCACTTCGTGGAGTGAAGCGCTTTGGAGTTAAAGGAAAGTTAGCGCCCCGTTTTATCGGACCATACAGAGTGTTGGAACGTATGGGGGAAGTTTCTTACAAGATGGAATTGCCCGAAGGATTGTCTGGAGTTCATGATGTATTTCGCGTTTCGCAGTTGAAGAAGTGCCACGCAGAGATGGCTGAGATACCACTGAGAGATACTGTGCCACTGGAAGCGATACAGTTGGAAAGTGATTTGACTTATGAGGAGAAACCAGTTAAGATTCTCGAGTATGCCAGCCGAGTAACCCGCAGCAAGGTTATCAAGTTTTGCAAAGTTCAGTGGAGTCACCACACTGAAGATGAAGCCACCTGGGAGCGAGAGGAAGATCTACGGAAAGACCACTCCCACCTGTTTTCTAGCCAACCCGAATCTCGAGGGCGAGATTCATCTTAAGGGGGGTAGGTTTGTAACATCCCAAATTTTCAATTTGGAATGTTATACATAGATCATCATTGCATATCATGTTTTATTGCATTTTGACAAATCCTCGATAAATCCTAAGCAACTCAAGGACCCTCGGAGAGAGTTGGGGATTTTCTCGAATTTCAAATTTGATTTTCATCAAATAATAATACGAGGATTTTGGTTTTAATTATTTTTCTCTCCGGAAAAATATTTCATTTTAAAATAAATGAGAGGAGAAAATATGACTTCTCCAAAAAAATTGAAATACTGGAGGAAAAATGTTAAAATCATTATTCGGAATTTATTTGGATTTTATTTGCAATTTTTATTGCATTAAAAATATTGCATATTTTCAAAATATTTATTTTGGTTTATAAAAATGTTCACCCTATTCTAGATTCTCTAACTAGACAGGGAAAATTTATTTTATATTTTTTGATTTTTATTTATTTTTCTACGCAATATTTTCCACGGAACTTATTTAAAAAAAACGCCCGCGCGCCGACTGGGCCAAAGGCCCAGCCGACGGCCCAACCCCGCCGCCCGTCGTCTCCGTCCCGGAGACAGGATCGCCGCCGGAGTCCGCCCCAGCTACGCCGCCGCCCGGTGCCCCCTTCCCCAAGCCGCCACCCCTCCTCTTTATATACCCCTCCCCCCCTCTCTTTCCTCACATCGCCGCCGCCGCCCGCACTCACCGCCGCCGCCGCCGGAGTCGCGCCCGCCGCCGCCCAT
>NC_057808.1:30562231-30565042 GCF_018294505.1 Triticum aestivum
CCCCTCGCGCGCACCCCCTCCCGAGCCCGCATCCCTCGCCCGACCCCGCGCCCCTCGCGCCCGAGCCGGAGCTCCGCCGGAGCTCTCGCCGGAGTAGCCCCGACGAGGTATGCCCGCCGCCCGTTGACTTGCCGGTTTTCGTTTTGAAAAAACAACCCCTTCGTTTTAAAAAAAACCCTAGATCGGTTTTTTTTCGGTTTTATTATTTTACGAGCGTTTACTGAACCGTTCGTTTTAACGAACGCGTTCGTCGGTTTTTCTCTGTTAACGAACGTTCGTTATTTAACCGTTCGTCCGTTTTCTTTTTCGTCGGATTTTCTCGTTATTTTCTCAGATTTGATTTCTGATCGAATCTTCCATCCTGTTTAACTTCTCGCTCGTTTATCGGAATCAGGCGATTCAAGCGCCTAGAGTTTCGTCTCGAAATTCTCTTTCCGTTTAACCTACTCAAACAAGTTTTTGCTACAGTAAAATTTGACCTAGATCCAGATTAGCAAACGAAGTTTCTTTCTTTCGCCATTTGACTTTCGTTGCTTCTTTCGAGTTGATTCTTTTTGCAAACCGGAGTTCTTAAGTTGAACTTTCTGGTTGGATCTTTCATTCGAGTTTTACCTGTGCATTAGATGAGTACTGGTTGTATGCTTGTTTGTTTGCGATAGAGTACCCGGAGTGTGCCGTTTGTTACTTCGAATCGCTAGGTTTTGCGGATCATCAGCAAGGCAAGTAACACTTTGATCATATCCCGTTCATACCCAGTTTTATTGCATTAGATCTGTTTTCCTCAAACACTTGCATGCCTAGGATCTAATTAAATTGTGGGTATTGGGAAGTAGTTGAGGTAGAACCTATTACCTGTTTTCTATTCAAACCCTTGGGAGTTACTTCTACGATGCTATTATTATTGCCATGCTATGCTCGTAGACGTGGATTGGGTTGGAGTGAAATTCATGACAGATGTGAGTTTTTTAATTAATGGTTTACTTAAGGTGGCAACTTAAACTCACATCTGGGTGGATTGAGGTACCTGGGTATTCCAGGATTGCCTGTTTTTCTTTTGGACCGCCACCCAGGTTCAAAGGGATCATGAGATTATTCATGCTAGAAACTTCCGTGTGCAGCCGCAAGCTATTATGGGCTCTAGCATAGTTGACTAAGTTGTGTGAACTCTTACAGTGGTAGACTAGCAGATGTAGGGGAAAGTAGGTGTAACGGTCTACCCATACGTAAGGTGCAAACACTTCTGAAAGACTGTGTCTTGGTCATCCGTTACTCAAACACCATGCAGTGCGAGTAATCCAACGGAGGAGATCAAGTCTTGTGGGGAAAAGTGCACAAACCTCTGCAGAGTGTATAAACTAATCATGGTTAGCCGTGTCCCCAGTTATGGACAACTTGAGTATCTAGTACTTGGATTATCATGTGAATCTCGTCACTACGTTACTTCTAATTAATATTGTTGGGTTATTGATGACTTTTTAATTGGGATTGAGATGCTGTCAACCATCTCAATGTTTCACAACCACCATGATAGTTAAATAAAATTTATTCCTTTGAAGTAGGATAAAATTGGCTTTTCGCAAAACTGTAACCATAGAGCTTTCCACCAGCCATATATGCATGTAGTATAGCATTGTTATTGTTCATTATTCTCTATGTGTTACATTGCCAGCATATTCTATGTGCTGACCCGTTCTCGGGCTGCAACGTTTCATGTTGCAGACTTTTCAGACGACGAGTAAGGTGCCTTAGGTCGTGGTCTTATACTCAGTGATGCCGCTGGAATTGATGGACTCACTTATCTTCCAAGTCTTCCGCTGTTATCGTTATTAGATGGCCTTAAGCCATGTTTATCATACTTAAACTCTTCGGAGTATTCGATGTAATAAGTGTGTGATTGCTACTCTGTTATAAATCCTCCATTTGTACTGTGCGTGTCAGCATTACTGATCCAGGGATGACACTGGTGCACAGCAGCACAGACCATTTGAGGTGTGGTCGCTACAGATATAAATGCAAACAAAGGCATGGATGGATAGAGCATAACATGTATAACAAAATATCCTTAGTGAACATCTCCAGATTATGCATGGAATGACTTGTAGCAGCAGGTTTACGTAGCAACAAAACATAACAGACTCAGACTTAGCAGAAATGACTTAAGTCACAGAAATCAGCAACATCATGGAGGCTACTTTGCATGCTTGTTCTAGTCACCACATAGATCACAAAAATACAAGACAAGAACCACTGTAAAGATGGCATGATGTAGATCAAAATACATGTAGAGATCATGCTCATAGGATGCACACACAAAATGCAATGAAAAAGACAAATCATCAAGTTCATATAACAGACAGCAGTTAACAGCATATAGCACTCTAGCAACGATGATTAGGGCATCAAGATAATCTCAAATAAGCATGGCGCAATGGAACAAAATGAAGTGCATCTCATGATGAACATTTCTACATATTATGCACGCACAACGGGGCAGTATGCAAGAAGTCATAGCATGATGAACAGGGCAACATAATGAAACAAACTCGGGACTTGGCAGAAATTTACCACTCCAAAAAATGGACGGGACGAAGCGGGACGGGGAGATCAGGGATCGGGGCGCCTGCGTTTGGTTGGAGGATGGGTGGATCTCATCCACCTTCACGGATCTGGCCGGAGCAGAACTCCGGCGAGCTCCGGCAGGGCGGACGCGACTCCGGCGACGACGGGGAGGCGCGGGGGAGCGGCGGAGGCGGCCGGAGACGCGGCTGCGGACGGCTGGGCGGTTCCCGGCGCGGTGCGGCGAGGTGGCGC
>NC_057808.1:30565821-30570826 GCF_018294505.1 Triticum aestivum
CGCGGGGCCGCGGCGGCGGCCACGGGCCAGACGGCAGCGGTGGATGGGCTCGCGCGGGCCCCGTATGGGCTCCGCGGGCCGCGGCACGGTGGGAGGAGAGAGGAGGAGAGGTGGCGGCTCGGGATTGGGCGCGGGGGCGGCGGTGCTGAGGTGGCGGCGCGGGATTGGACGAGGCGACGTGTCCGGCGAACACGTCCGGCGACGGCGACTTCGTCCGGCGGCGCGGGAGGAGCAGGGCTAGGGTTCATCTGCGCGAAATTTCAGGGAGAGGCACATATATGTAGGTAGAGGGAGCTAGGAGAGTCCAAACGGGGTGCGGTTTTCACCCATACGATCGTGATCGAACAACCGAGAGCATGGAGGGGGTTTGGATGGGTTAGTGGGCTGATTTGGAGGGGTGCTGGGCTGCAAAGAGAAGGTGGTTTTCGGGCTACGCGGTTAACCGTTGGGGCATCAAACGACCTCCAAATGGAACGAAATGTGACAGGCGGTCTACCGGTGCTATACCAAGGCCACTCGGCAAATCTCGACCCATTCCGAGAACGTTTTTCTCCTACACGAAACAAGGTCTGAGAGGGGCGACGGGCGCGGCGAGAGTGTCGGATCGCGAAACGGACAACGGGGAAAAGGACCGGATGCAAGTTTTGAAACACATGATGATGCAATGCAGATGATGACATAGCAAAATGCAACACGCAAGCAAATGACATGGCAACAACGACGAATAACTGGAAGACACCTGACGCATCGGATCCGGGGTGTTACACTGCTTCTGCTGCTGCTATATGATGCATTGATATGAGCTGCTCCTGCTGCTATATGATGAATTGCTATGAGCTGCTGCTATATGATGAATTGCTATGAGCTGCTGCTGCTGCTATATGATGAATTGCTATGAGCTGCTGCTGCTGCTATATGATGAATTGCTATGAGCTGCTGCTGCTATATGACGAGTTGCTATAAGCTGCTCCTGCTGCTGCTGTATGATGAATTGCTATGAGTTGCTCCTGCTGATGCTATATGATGAATTGCTATGAGCTGCTCCTGCTGCTGCTATATGATGACTTGCTATGAGCTGCTCCTACTGTTGTTATATGATGAATTGCTATGAGCTGCTCCTGCTGCTGCTATATGATGAATTGCTATGAGCTGCTGCTGGTATATGATGAATTGCACACTGTTGCTGTTGCATGATGAGTTGCTATGAGTTGCTGCTGCTATATGATGCTTTTAGGTGGTGCTGCTATATGATAATAACTAGCCACTTGGACCATCGAATTTCAATAAATAATTGTTCTTCACTTAAATGTGGGTCATGCATTTTTCGTTTAAATTAGGCAATGGGATCTCTATGGAAAACATTGACCAAAGTAGATTGTGCCAAGTAGATGGTATCTTTGTATTTGCATTTTGAGCAAATAGTGATGGTCTGTTTTTCTATCATATTAATTACTGCACTGGGTTCAATTTGTGATGTTTGCAAGTCAAATTAATCTTCATATGGGCAGCAAAATGAAAAAATATAATGCAATCTAAACTTTTCACTTATCATACCAAAGATAACCTGAAAACGCAATGAAAAGAACGGGTTGGCTTATTACATGGAGCTTATATTCACAGGTGCTTATTTTCTTACGATAACTCGTAATAACTGTCCCTAAGAAACTTGGCCAATAGAACTGACATACAAATAACATGTCACGATGATTGCAATGGAGGAGTGACGTACCATACCACACTGTATAGGCTCACCGCTGGCTCTCCTTTTTTTGCGATGTTCCATGAAATTGCCACATACATCTTGTACTTTTTCATTGTGTAACCCAGTCTGCAAGTTGGCACGGCTAATTTCAGACATCTCTACATGATAATACATTGCATATCCCTTGCGCATGTTTAAACCACCAATTTTAATGATTGTGTGCGTAGCATAAACTAGCCATGACTCCGTGTGCTGGACTAGCAGGCACTCTAAGGGAGCCTAATGTAGTGTACTGGAATTCCTACATGCCACCTACGATTTTGTGTAATGTACTGCCTCTGTTCCTAAATATATGTCTATTTAGAGATGCCAGTATGGACCACATACAGATGTATATAGATGCATTTTCGAGTGTAGATTCACTCATTTTGCTTCGTATGTAGCCTATATTGGAATCTCTAGAAAGACTTATATTTAGGAACGGAGGTATGAGGTAGTATCATGTATGACATCTACATATCTAATTTAGCAGCCAGTAGTAGAAATCATTGTCTGCACAAAGGGATTACTGGTCGAAAATCCTAGCAAAGCACGCTAGCAGGCATAGAATAATACAAGAGAGAGAGAGAGACACGCTTACAAGATCATAGCAATGCCTCGGTCCAGGATCTTGGTTGGCCAAGCTGTTAGATCCAGAAGAAACATCGTCCTTGTAGTTTTTGCCAGCTGCATAACAGGTAAAAGCGACCTGTTAGTATATTTGAAGTACATCGGGCAGGTGATGCTGGACGGGTTTAAAGGTGACAAGTACCTAGGCCGTGGCGGGTGCTTGGCATCTTGCCAGACGGTGGGAATCAGGTTAGAAACGTCAAGGGTGATGACGCTACGCTGGCTGTCAGGGTCCGGTAAGGAGATCTTGAACCGTCGAGTAGGGTGTTTGTGGAGCGGCTCCGGTAGGGTGGACTATGGTGTGGGCGAAGCGGATCTATGGCCGTGGACAAGGGCGTAGGTGAAGCTGCTCCGGTGGTTGGGTTAAGGATGGTGTCGACAATGCGGATCTGCGGCCGTGGACGGGGCGTCAGAAGCTGCTCCGGTAGGTTGGATGAGGGTGTGAGGAAGCGGATCTGAGGCCGTGGACTTGTGAGTTGGCAAAGCGGCCCCGGTAGGGTTGAAATGGTATAGGCGAAGCTACTCCGGTGGGGTTGACGATGTTGTCGGCGAAGCAGCTCCGGTAGGGTTGAGGAAGGTGTCGGCGAAGAGGATCAGAGGCGGTCGACGGGGGCGTCGGTGGGGCGGCTCCGGGAGGTGTGGACGAAGCGTCTCCAGTGGGGAGTACGAATGAGCCACTACAGATGCGCTGCGGTTGACGAGAGTACCGACGAAGCAGATCCAGCGCTGTGGACAAGGCCGGCACTGAATGGGCTGTGGTACAGTGGTGGATGAGCACTCTACTTGTTTCTAGGGAAGGTGGGAGGGGTAGATGCGGCCGCAGAAGCAGATCCGGCGAGGTGGACGCCGCTGGCAGTGAATGGGCTCTGGTACGCCGGTGGATGAGCAGTCTAGGGTTTCGAGAGCGGAGGGGAGAAAGGCCAATGAAGTACGGAAGGCGTGATGTGAGATGCTCTGGTGCTGTGGAATTAGTCGTTTTTGCGGGAGGGGGAGAGGAAATGGGGGTGCCGTGTAGTGGGGGGAACTGGAAGTTACCAAAGCAGCCCCGACCTATTATGTAGATGAGGGCGGTATTGTAACTGTTGGTCTCCGTGCACCAAGGATAAAAGGGGAATTTCGCATGCTAAAGACTAAGGTGGCGGAAATTTTAGAAGGAGGCGGGAGATTTTGCCGCCCACGGGATCGTTCGTATCCAGTTTCAACTAATTTTGGACAGTGCTAGCGGGAAGGTCATGCGAGACTGTGTACACGGGGCACGCGTCAGCAGTTAATAACTGGTGTGTCCACCCCAGAAAAAAATACAATAACGCGGGATGATGCGCCAATAACTTGGACGTTCACATGGGCGCGACTAATCGTACGGGTGTAGTGGCGCGTTCACAAAAAAGGGATCAAACGCTCAGCCTATGTATTTCTCGTGTAAATAGATAATTTAGTGCAATTGGTTATTTACTTTAAACATAACGCATTGACGTGTTCGTGTAGAGGCGCACAAAAAGAAGTCCGCTACTTAAAAGTGTTACCTCATATGATTACATAGCCTCCATTTCATAAATTGCGTACCCGTTGAATTCATATATGAACATTACATATATTACTTCATAATAGAACCTTAAATCATCCAAGACTAATGATTTTGAATGCAAGAGTAACAATGGTGCATGTACATGATAGCTACATTGGTTGTTTGAAGAAACATCACTGTAACTTTGGCATGCACAACTGAAAAGGTTTATTTAAATAGAAAAAATGTGATATGTGAGTGTCCAATCTTTATAGCGTTGAATCGATATTGTACCTTTGGCCACGATACGAAGTAGATATTGATTTATGTTCAAGCGATGCACATCCACTATTCGCTAGATAGTGTTACGTGAATGAATTGTGCAATCTCTCTCACACGCATACATATCTCATTTCCCTGTGGTCATCGGAATCACACACACGCACTTCATGTATTTCTCTCCCTCCGTCAAGGTTAGAATTCGTCTTTCTACCCCATCCTACAAGTCTCTCACACAGAAACACACACGCTCTCTTTGTCGAACACGCCCACCCCTTTAATTCCGCCCACCCACAGCCACTAATGTCTCAAAGTATAATAATGTCTCTCACACATATGCCTAAGGTTAACTCGAGTTCCAGCACCATATGAATACATACAATGGGATTCCAACAGAGCACCTTTTGTTTTAAGATTTCGCTCTCTCTCTCTCTCTCTCTCTCCAACACATTGTTTCTCGCTTCATTTTTTCCGGCACTTGCATGAACACAATTTTTTATATCTTCGTGATGCTTTGAGTATGCCTCGCACAAATGCTATCTACCTATCCCTTAATATAGCTAGATATGTGTCACACAAACTCCTTCTCCCTACTAGCAAGATGCCCATGCGTTGCACCGAACATCAAGATGCATTTGTGTATGAGTAGTTTATCTTGTGGGAGAAAAGGATGAATGAGGGAATGCCTTATTTGCAAATGCGTAGAGGGGTGTGGGTATCTTTTTGCAAAATTGCCACAGTTTCCTTCCTATCCGTCGGGTATAAATCGGGTGGCCTATATTGCAGGATGGCAGGAACACCATCATCACCAACTCTGTTTTTATAAGAGTAGGGATATGTAAGTGTGACTG
>NC_057808.1:30571286-30592282 GCF_018294505.1 Triticum aestivum
CCACCCCAACAATGACAGCAGAAGGGTGACAACTCAATCTAATCGTAATCTGTCAATTGGTTTCTCTCTCGAACATTGTGTCTCTGTGCCTCGCTCAGTAGCCCCCTCGATATGTAGACTTCTCGCGCGCGCAGAGCTGTAGTGACGAAGACGCTGAACCCAGTGTGCCTCGTTTTTACCGGCCTCATGTGATAGTTTTCACCCTGTTTTCTGTTAATTAACAAGGCAACCTTTTCTTTGTTACTACTAGTGAATCCGAAATCATTCGGGGCAGACATAAAATATATCACTTCAACCAATTATCGCAGTAACTATTTTAAAAGGAACTACCTAGATGCCCGTGCGTTGCACGGAAAATCAAGATGCATTTGTATGAGTAGTTTATCTTGTGAGAGAAAAGGATGAACGAGGGAAGGCCGTATTTGCGAACGTGGAGAGGGGTGTGGGTAAATTTTTGCAAAATTGCCATAGTTTTCTTCCTATCCGTTAGATATAAATCCGACGGCCTATATTGCAGGATGGCACACACACCATCATCACCAACTCTGTTTTCTACTCCCTCCGTTCCTAAATATTTGTATTTTTAGAGATTTCAACAAATGACTACATATGGAGCAAAATGAGTGAATCTACACTCTAAAATATGTCTACATACACATCCGTATGTGGTAGTCCATTTGAAATCTGAAAAAGACAAATATTTAGGAACGGATGGAGTATAAGAGTAGACATGGAGATATATCAGCAGCATGGTCTACAACAAAAATGTGTTGGACTGGTTAGCGCCGGATGCTCGCAACGCGATGACATGAGTTCGAATTCTGTCTTTAACTTTAGATTTTTATATTATATATTACTTATTTAATATATACTTCTTTCGCTACTGTACTGACAGTGGAACCCACAGAGTACTTAGAATACAAGATTAAGGATGGACTTGTTTATTTTTAACTTTCTGTACGAAGCTGTAGCCACCCTGCAAGTCACGTGTACACTGTACATGCAATTAACATTTTATAGAGGGACAATCATACACGCAATTAACTCAAATGGATTGGATTTCACTCTATTATTTCCAGCATAAGAGCATATCCAACGGCAGCCGGCAAATTTCCTCCCGTTTCCTTCCGCGGAGGACGACATCAAACGCCAGCGGCATACATTTTCACAACTCAAACCAACCAGATGAAATTCGTGCAAACACGGACTGATTTCATATAAGCATGAAGGATTTCATATAGAAAAGCCAGATCTTCATATAAACATGATGGATTTCATTACATTTACATGAACTAAGCGGTGCCAATGCGGCTATCTTGGTATAATTAATACTCCCTCCGTCCGGAAATACTTGTCCTAGAAATGGATGTTTCTAGACTTATTTTAGTTATAGATACATACAATTTATCCATTCTTAGGACAAAAATTTCCCGCCAGCTGGAGAGGGAGTACATAATCTAAATGGCCGCCCGCGGATCCCCTTGTCTTCCTCATGTCCGGCAGACACTTTGGGGGGTCGACGAAGGTCCTCGGAAGAGACGAAGAAGCAAAGAAACCACCTGAATGTGCAGTCTTCGCCTCGACGGTGGCCTTCATGGGACCCAAGTGGTGGCGGCCTCCTGTGTTCTACTTCTCCTTGATGATGGCGGTGGACACGGAGAAGCTGGCCACCGACTCGTCGCTGTCCACGCACCCGGCTTCTGTCTCTGCCTGCATGGCGCTACCGCAGGCACGGGAGGCGCTACCGCAGGCACGGGAGGCGCGCCCACGGACACGGGAGGCGCGGTACGACGCGGCAGCGACGACGCCCGTACCGGTGTGCTCGCCGCCGAGCCAGTGTGGAGCAACTCGCCACTCCTCATCGAGCTGAACTGGAGTGGCGAGTTGCTGAACCACGCGCCTGCTTGGGGCGGCAACTGGCTCCGTCGGGCCAAGCAAGGTTGGTGAAGCACCGAGCGGCCTCGCCCGTATCCGGAGGGCTCGACGGGCCACCCAGCCGGGTAATATGTCGGAGAACGGCTCCTCGGAAGCCATCGGAAGAGTGGAGAACTTGGTGAAGGAGGAGATGGGGGAGCGGCGGAGGGGTGCGATTCTTGCCCGCTGTCTGTCTGGCCTCGTGTAAATAGAGGGCGGACGGTAGGAGCTTGGCCGGCGTCTGGCCTCGCTTAAACTGAGGGCGGACGGGAGGAGCTCGGCCGGGTGTTGCGTTTAATTCCGGCTCGCTCATGAACGGACGTGTGGCCGCAGTAGGTTTCTCGGTTTGAATGCGGGTTTAACGGAGGGGTTTGATGGAGGCGAGGAGGCGTGTTCAGCCGGGCGTGCAACGGGCGGCGCAGTACTACTATTCGATTTGACAGTGGGCGGTGTAGTTCCCGATACGGCTTTAATGCAGATGAGCGAGGGAGTAGCGGTTCCCGAAATGTTGAACGGCCAATGCATCCTCCTTCAATTAATGCATGAGGGAAGTAATGGGAGGAGGACCGGGAAAAGAGGCTGCACGATGTGAATGCAACGCAGTTTGCCCTCATATAAAGGCGCCCCTCCATTCGAATGCATCTCCACATCGTATGCACCTAAGCATTTTCCCAAGCACCCGCATTAAGTGCAAAAGAGCTCACTCCAGACCCATGGCGGCGATGCGCGCGAGCGGATAGCGGCTGTGCCAGATGGTCCACGACGTCGGCCTGCGGCATGGCGCCGAGGATCGTCTCCAGATGGTATTGGAGACCGGCTGGTGGATGGCCACCGTCGACGCCAACTACGACTCTCAGTTGGACCAGATGATCGTTGCCACCACCAACAAGTTCACCGTCCTCAAGAAGCTCGCGGACGACATCACCGTACTCCTCCAGCCCGCACACCCGGGCTCCTCCTTGCCTGCCACACTAATCGGCCTCCATTGCAGGAACCTCTTTTAAGCACTGGTGGCCCTGCGACTGCCCGCCGACGCCACGAAGAATGTCCACCTGGAGGTCACGCTCGCCGCGAGGCGCCTCACCCTGCAAGAATTCGTCGACCTACACATCCACGTGTACGAGCAAATCGTGTACATAGGTATCTACAAGCCAAGTGAGGACGCTACGACGTTGGCCTTCCTCAACTGGCTGGAAGCCTTGGATGCCTTTGCTGAGAAGCACCTCGACCTCGCCACAAAAGTTGCCGCTCCTTAGCCGCCGGTCGGTGGCACGGCGCACTAAGTTGAGGAGGAGGAGGTCGTACGTTGATGGATGCATCTTTCTTCTTGCCTTCTGTAACCACCACTGCGATCGCATCATCATCGTGGCCTTAATTCTTATTGTGGTGTTGCATTCTCGTTCCAGTCAATACCGACATGTGCGATCCCTTTGCTTAATTATATGCATCACTGTAACTAGTACTCCATCCGTCAATTTATAACTTGTGCTTACCTTTTCCATCAACTCCGTGCAACACGCGGGCATCTTGCTAGAAACACTAGAACATGTCGCACCGCGTGTTACCAAACCGACGATGAGCCAACCTAGCTACTACGTACCCTGCTTATCTGGCGGAAATAGCCCCGCCCTAGTATTTCCAATCGTTATTTCTATCTATCGATCGTGCCAAAGAGCAGAACCAAAATGTTACAATTTATACATGTTTCTCTACTCCTACTCCTACTCAGTTGGTGATGGTGGTGTGTCTGCCATCCGTCGTTTCTGACCATTAGATCTGCATCTAACGGCTGTGAGGTAAGTTGTGGCATTTTTGCAACAATTGCGCACTTCTCTGCTCCAGTTTGCAGAAAACCCCTTATTATCTTGAAAGCAACCACATCCCTCCCTCACCTCATCAAAACAGCCTGAGAAAATATATACTCCTATAAAAGACTCAGTTGGTGATGGTGGTTTGTCTGCCATAAGTCGTTTCTGACCATTAGATCTGCATCTAACGGCTGTGAGGTAAGTTGTGGCATTTTTGCAACAATAGCCCACTTCTCTACTCCAATTTGCAGAAAACCCCTTATTAAGTTGAAAGCAACCAGATCCCTCCCTCACC
This sequence comes from Triticum aestivum, assembly GCF_018294505.1. Lineage (NCBI taxonomy): Eukaryota > Viridiplantae > Streptophyta > Magnoliopsida > Poales > Poaceae > Triticum > Triticum aestivum. Next base: position 30,575,304 of record NC_057808.1, read on the forward strand.
TCATCAAAACATTCTGAGAAATATATTTTGAGTGAAAATTACTCCCTCTATTCCTAAATATTTGTCTTTCTAGAGATTTTTCAATAAGTGACTACATACGGAGCAAAATGAGTTAATCTACACTTGAAAATATGTCTATATGATCCGTATGTGATAGTCCATTTGAAATCTCTAAAAGGTCAAATATTTAGGAATGGAGGGAGTAATATATTAGGAGTATATCAAAACAAGAGTGATATCTTTCAAGTTTGTGAACAAGTACTACTATTCTACTACTTTGGATCCGTCGCAACACATGGGCACATTGCTAGTAAAAGGAAAAGGCCTGCCGCGTTCGCGTCGCACTCCCCCCACACACGCCCGGGAATCGGGAGTACTCCACGGCCCGTCCGGCACGACACATAGCTTAGGCAAGGCCTGTTGCCTAGCATTTTCACTTTCATGTGGGACCGCCGTTGAGCAAACCGCACCCCGCCCGCCGCTGGGTTGGAAAACAGAAACGATGGGAAGATCTAGATGTATTACGGAAGCCAAGAAATTTGTACGAGTAGTTTATCTTGTGAGAGAAAAGGATGAACGAGGGAGGGCCGTATTTGCGAACGTGGAGAGGGGTGTGGGTAAATTTTTGCAAAATTGCCATAGTTTTCTTCCTATCCGTTAGATATAAATCTGACGGCCTATATTGTAGGATGGCACGCACACCATCATCACCAACTCTGTTTTCTACTCCCCCCGTTCCTACATATTTGTATTTTTAGAGATTTCAACAAGTGACTACATATGGAGCAAAATGAGTGAATCTACACTCTAAAATATGTCTACATACACATCCGTATGTGGTAGTCCATTTGAAATCTAAAAAAGACAAATATTTAGGAACGGATGGAGTATAAGAGTAGACATGGAGATATATCAGCAGCATGGTCTACAACAAAAATGTGCTGGACTGGTTAGCGCCGGATGGTCGCAACGCGATGACATGAGGTCGAATTCTGTCTTTAACTTTAGATTTTTATATTATATATTACTTATTTAATATATACTTCTTTCGCTACTGTACTGACAGTGGAACCCACAGAGTACTTAGAATACAAGATTAAGGATGGACTTGTTTCTTTTTAACTTTCTGTACGAAGCTGTAGCCACTCTGCAAGTCACGTGTACACTGTACATGCAATTAACTTTTTATAGAGGGACAATCATACACGCAATTAACTCAAATGGATTGGATGTCACTCTATTATTTCCAGCATAAGAGCATCTCCAACGGCAGCCGGCAAATTTCCTCCCGTTTCCTTCCGCGGAGGACGACATCAAACGCCAGCGGCATACATTTTCACAACTCTAACCAACCAGATGAAATTCGTGCAAACACGGACTGATTTCATATAAGCATGAAGGATTTCGTATAAAAAAGCCAGATCTTCATATAAACATGATGGATTTCATTACATTTACATGAACTAAGCGGTGCCAATGCGGCTATCTTGGTATAATTAATACTCCCTCCGTCAGGAAATACTTGTCCTAGAAATGGATGTATCTAGACTTATTTTAGTTATAGATACATACAATTTATCCATTCTTAGGACAAAAATTTCCCGCCAGCTAGAGAGGGAGTACATAACCTAAATGGCCGCCCGCGGATCCCTTTGTCTTCCTCATGTCCGGCAGACACTTTGCGGGGTCGACGAAGGTCCTCGAAAGAGACGAAGAAGCAAAGAAACCACCTGAATGCGCAGTCTTCGCCTCGGCGGTGGCCTTCATGGGACCCAAGTGGTGGCGGACTCCAGTGTTCTACTTCTCCTTGATGATGGCGGTGGACACGGAGAAGCTGGCCACCGACTCGTCGCTGTCCACGCACCCGGCTTCTGTCTCTGCCTGCATGGCGCTACCGCAGGCACGGGAGGTGCTACCGCGGGCACGGGAGGCGCGCCCACGGACACGGGAGGCGACGCGGCAGCGACGACACCCGTACCGGTGTGCTCGCCGCCGTGCCAGCGTGGAGCAACTCGCCACTCCTCATCGAGCTGAACTGGAGCAGCGAGTTGCTGAACCACGCGCCTGCTTGGGGCGGCAACTGGCTCCGTCTGGCCAAGCAAGGTTGGTGAAGCACCGAGCGGCCTCGCCCCTATCCGGAGGGCTCGGCGGGCCACCCAAACGGGTAATGTGTCGGAGAACGGCTCCTCGGAAGCCATCGAAAGGGTGGAGAAATTGGTGAAGGCGGAGATGGGGGAGCGGCGGAGGGGTGCGATTCTTGCCCGCTTTCTGTCTGGCCTCGTGTAAATAGAGGGCGGACGGTAGGAGCTTGGCTGGCTTCTGGCCTTGCTTAAACTGAGGGCGGACGGGAGGAGCTCGGCCGGTGTTGCATTTAATTCCGGCCCGCTCATGAACGGACGTGTGGCCGGAGTAGGTTTCTCGGTTTGAATGCGGGTTTAACGGAGGGGTTTGATGGAGGCGAGGAGGCGTGTTCAGCCGGGCGTGCAGCGGGCGGCACAGTACTACTATTCGATTTGACAGCGGGCGGTGCAGTTCCCGATACGGCTTTAATGCAGATGAGCGAGGGAGTAGCGGTTCCCAAAATGTTGAACGGCCAATGCATCCTCCTTGAATTAATGCATGAGGGAAGTAATGGGAGGAGGACCGGGAAAAGAGGCTGCACGATGTGAATGCAACGCAGTTTGCCCTCATATAAAGGCGCACCTCCATTCCAATGCATCTCCACATCATATGCACCTAAGCATTTTCCCAAGCACCTGCACTAAGTGCAAAAGAGCTCACTCTAGACCCATGGCGGCGATGCACGCGAGCGGATAGCGGCTGTGCCAGATGGTCCACGATGTCGGCCTGTGGCATGGCGCCGAGGATCGTCTCCAGACGGTATTGGAGACCGGCTGGTGGATGGCCGCCGTCGACGCCAACTACGACTCTCAGTTGGACCAGATGATCGTTGCCACCACCAACAAGTTCACCGTCCTCAAGAAGCTCGCGGACAACATCGTCGTACTCCTCCAGCCCGCACGCCTGGGCTCCTCATTGCCTGCCACCCTAATCAGCCTCCATGGCAGGAACCTCTTTCAAGCACTGGTGGCCCTGCGACTGCCCGCCGACGACACGAAGAATGTCCACCTAGAGGTCACGCTCGCCGCGATGCGCCTCGCCCTGAAGAATTCGTCGACCTACACATCCACGTGTACGAGCAAATCGTGTACATAGGTATCTACAAGGCAAGTGAGGACGCTACGACGTTGGCCTTCCTCAACCGGCTGGAAGCCTTGGATGCCTTTGCTGAGAAGCACCTCGACCTCGCCACAAAAGCTGCCGCTCCTTAGCTGCCGGTCGGTGGCCCGGCGCACTAAGTTGAGGAGGAGGAGGTCGTACGTTGATGGATGCATCTTTCTTCTTGCCTTCTGTAACCACCACTGCGATCGCATCATCATCGTGGCCTTAATTCTTATTGTGGTGTTGCATTCTCGTTCCAGTCAATACCGACATGTGCGATCCCTTTGCTTAATTATATGCATCACTGTAACTAGTACTTCATCCGTAAATTTATAACTTGTGCTTACCTTTTTCATCAACTTCGTGCAACGCGCGTGCATCTTGCTAGAAACACTAGAACATGTCGGACCGCGTGTTACCAAACCGACGATGAGCCAACCTAGCTACTACGTACCCTGCTTATCTGGCGGAAATAGCCCCGCCCTAGCGTTTCCAATCGTTATTTCTATCTATCGATTGTGCCAAGGAGCAGAACCAAAATGTTACAATTTATACATGTTTCTCTACTCCTACTCCTACTCAGTTGGTGATGGTGGTGTGTCTGCCATCCGTCGTTTCTGACCATTAGATCTGCATCTAACGGCTGTGAGGTAAGTTGTGGCATTTTTGCAACAACTGCGCACTTCTCTACTCCAATTTGCAGAAAACCCCTTATTATCTTGAAAGGAACCACATCCCTCCCTCACCTCATCAAAACAGCCTGAGAAATATAAACTCCTATAAAAGACTCAGTTGGTGATGGTGGTGTGTCTGCCATACGTCGTTTCTGACCATTAGATCTGCATCTAACGGCTGTGAGGTAAGTTGTGGCATTTTTGCAACAATAGCCCACTTCTCTACTCCAATTTGCAGAAAACCCCTTATTAACTTGAAAGCAACCACATCCCTCCCTTACCTCATCAAAACATCCTGAGAAATATATTTTGAGTGAAAAGTACTCCCTCCATTCCTAAATATTTGTCTTTCTAGAGATTTTTCAATAAGTGACTACATACGGAGCAAATGAGTGAATCTACACTTGAAAATATGTCTATATAATCCGTATGTGATAGTCCATTTGAAATCTCTAAAAAGTCAAATCTTTAGGAACGGAGGGAGTAATATATTAGGAGTATATCAAAACAAGAGTGATATCTTTCAAGTTTGTTAACAAGTACTACTATTCTACTACTTTGGATCCGTCGCAACACATGGGCACATTGCTAGTAAAAGGAAAAGGCCTGCCGCGTTCACGTCGCACTCCCCCCACACACGCCCGGGAATCGGGAGTACTCCACGGCCCGTCCGGCACGACACATAGCTTAGGGAAGGCGTGTTGCCTAGCATTTTCACTTTCATGTGGGACCGCCGTTGAGCAAACCGCACCCCGCCCGCCGCTGGGTTGGAAAACAGAAACGAGGGGAAGATCTAGTTGTATTACGGAAGCCAAGAAACTTGGTGTCAGATGGGGCTCGTTGATAGAGTAGGAGCATTCCGTACTACTCTGCTCCTACTAGTACCAAGTTTGTACTATACAACTAGTACTACCACTATACAACTAGTAGGTACGTGCACGACACAGCATCGTAGGTACAAAAAACGGGAAGATCTTGTATTGGGTGATTTATCTTTTTTTCTGTCAACGTAGGATGAATAATATGATGTGGGGGGCACCCATGAAACTTATGTGGCTTGGTTGCATGGCTACGAAAGGTTAGAGAAAAATAAATAGATAATGTGTTTAGAGTGCACTCCACTAAACAGATATACTTTGGATCCATTGCAACGGGCCGGCACATCTATATCTATACCCCCTATATAGTGTGTGAATAAGTTTCAAAGTTGGTCGTTGGATGAAGCCAATCTGATGGTACAAAGATGGCAAATCCGAGCACTACTGGCCGTTGGATATCATCTACATTCCACCAGATTGTGCCACATGTAGAATCTAGAAGACTCCATGGTTGAACTTCATTCATGACTAACTTTGCCACAACTAAGCTTAGGCAAAGTGTGTCTGAAACAAAAAATGTGGCTAACAAAATGGCCACCACAAGTGTGGCAAGATTTGGCACGTTGAGTCTATGACATGTGGACCATGTAGTTAGAAAAGTGTGGTAAGCCACAAATGTAGCAATGAACCAAACACATGCCTGGTGTGCTTGGTAGGGTGTATGAAGGGTGCATGATCCCAAGAGTTCCCTTCTCAACCCATTTTTTGGTGTTTGGTAGAGTGTATGGAGGGTGCATGAGTCCACACTAGATTAGCACAAATACACTAGAAGCATGCATGAAGAGAGCATACATGAAGAGGGGTGTTGAGTTGAGCATGCATGAAGAGGGAACAACTATGCTGAGACGAGAACGCAAGCAAACACACTTGTGGCATGCCTAAGCTTAGGCGTGGAAACCTTAGGCTGCAAACCAAACCATAAATTTGAAAGTTGGTCGTTGGATGAAGCCAATCCGGCGGTACAAAGATGGCAAATCCGAGCACTACTAGCCGTTGGATATCATCTACATTCCACCAGATTCTGCCACATGTAGAATCTAGAAGACTCCATGGTTGAACTTCATTCATGACTAACTTTGCCACAACTAAGCTTAGGCAAAGTGCGTCTGCCACAACGAATGTGGCTAACAAAATGGCCACCACAAGTGTGGCAAGATTTGGCAAGAAGTTGAGTCTATGACATGTGGACCATGTAGCTAGAAAAGTGTGGCAAGCCAGAAGTGTAGCAATGAACCAAACACATGCTGGCACGCCTAAGCTTAGGCGTGGCAACGTTAGGCTGCAAGCAAAACCATAACTTTGAAAGTTGGTCGATGGATGAAGCCAATCCGACGGTACAAAGATGGCAAATCCGAGCACTACTGGTCGTTGGATATCATCTACATTCCACCAGATTTTGCCACATGTAGAATCTAGAAGACTCCACATGTAGAAGCATAATGCACAAACCACCAGAATCTCATGCGTGCAATGCACGTGTACCTTACTAGTAGTTGGTAGTAGTAAGAAACAAATTCCGGGTTTGGCACGAGCTCGTACTGCGGGAGCACCACAAGGCCTGCCGCAGGAGTTACATTTCCCTCTCAGGGCCCACGGGACCGAACTTCAGTGGCTTAGTGCCCGGCCTATGAGAGCAAGTACAATAAGGTGATGTAGGCGGGCTGTAAGACATTAAATATTATATTTTTGCTTAGTTGGACGAGAGAGAAGATGAAAGAGAAGAGAAGCGGGCTACTAGTTAACAGTCGGCTGTAGCACGTGCTCCTAGGCATTTTATGAGAGACCGAGGTGGGTCATGTAACAACAAAGTAGTACATATTAATATTCAACTATTGTACTTGCTGGCTACAAGCTTGGCTATATGTGACGTGGCAACATCATATAGCCAGCAGCCGGCTATATTATTAACCATGCTCTGAGTCAATGACATGCGGATGTTAAATGCGGCTGGCCCACATGTCATTCTCATGGTGGTGGTGTGGTTCGTGACTCACTCGTTCAAGATGAACCGGCCGGTGGTGGCGTGGCCATGGCGAGGGTGCCACAGCTGGGCGTCGGGGCGTTACGAGGCGTAGATGGTACCACCGGCGGGTACTACCTGTAGTACAAAAGTACTCCAGCTGAGGATTGATCCCCGGGACGAAATGTGTCACAGCCGCTGGATGAAAATTCGATGGTGCGGGACGTGTGGTGTCATGGGTTCGTGCGGCGTCGTGGGAATCGCGTGTGGCTGTGGTACAAACTTGATGCTCGCCGCATTTAAGGTGGCCCACATGTCATGCACACAAAGGCAGAGGGGCGGTGCGGCCGAGAGGGGTGAGGCGCACGTCGGGGGACGTGGTGCTGTGGGTTGGAGCGGCGTCGTGGGAATCGCGAGTGGCAGTGGATGAAACGTGATGGTCGCCGTAGTTGAACTTCCATGGACAAGCTGTCATGTCTATGGACACATGCATTGCATACCGATCACTAGAAGGAGTAGTAGAGAAAGCTAGGCAGATAAATAGTTCCTTATAGTCAAGCGGACCCACGCTACTACTTGTTCCAAAGACATGCACACCATCGAAATAGTCCATTTATATCAATATACATAGAGAGGGAATATTTTTTTTACAAGAGAGGAAATAGTTCATCCATCCATAATGCCCTGCTGCTGGTGCAACATCTTCTTCTTCTTCTTCTTCTTCTTCTTGTTCTCATTTTCTGTGGGAGACGGCTTCACAACAAGCTCTCTGGACCTTGCAGCTATCTCGAAACTCACACGGGCATCGAGGGCAGCATATTTTATCCGCTCGTACGTCAAGGGATAATTCTCCCATCTAGAAGACCTTAATGCCAGCGTCTCATCACCCTTCTAAAGATTTGTTCCTAGCCCAAAATTTGCTACGTCGAATAGGGATGGTGTCGATTTATCACAATCTTCTACAGGAATTTTTATTCTGGTTTGTAGGTCAGCGATGCTTTTCAAATCAAGGTTGTACGGCTCCAACTTCTGTTTGTCCCCTGCGATGGCTGCCCCACAGAAGTATATGTCCTCCCGAGAGAAGAAATCGTGAAGCTCACCTGGTATGGAGGGCGGGTGTATGATGTGGTACACCAAAACATCATCTTCGAGGCACAGCTGAAGGACAGCGGCGCGTTGGATCTTCCCAGTGGCATGCTCCGTGTACTCTGCGTCGAGACCGATGACATTCATCTCCACCTTTGGGAGGGAGTTGGATACATTGTTGATCCACTTCCGAATAACCCGTGGGTCGTCGGTGACTGTGGCAACTATGCTCAACGAGCCTTCGACGAGGACATGTTGGACGCTAAAAACCTGCATCTCGATCTCTTTCGCCATTTGGAACCGCTGGACCGGAGGGCTATGGTTTGGAGAATTAGGATTAGATGGCTAATCTAACTGAAGAAGATGATTATTTATAGGGGCTTCGGAATTACTCCAGGAGGATGTGAAGAGGTTAAAACAATGTGAATGCAGTGTGGTTTGGATGCAAATGAAGATCAAGGAGTAGTGAAAAAGCCGAGGAAAATTGGTTCCTGATGGAGAACTAAATGGAAGAAGTTATGCGCATGCATGAGGAGAGGTGCGGTGGTTTAAATGCTGCAGGCAATGGATTGGACGGGCTCTTCGGTTGCCTTTTCTCTCTCCCACGCGCACAGAGTGGCCCACTTGCATGCTGTAGTTTATTGGCTGGAGTCGGGCTGCGGCTGCTCATGCGTACGCTAATTAATGCTGTGAATGCGAGGCGTGGAGGGAAATGGGCGCATGCAAAAGGGTATATACGCAGACTAATTAGAGAAATACTGAAAAAAGTTATGCGCGGACAAAAGAGGACCGGAGGGAGTACTACTCATGTTCCTACTACGGTTAAGGAATATGCGGTTATCCTCAAAAAACAGATAAGTCCTTCTTCGCGCTTCCGCATGCACGAGAATTTGGTTCTGCTCGCAATATGGATGATAGCTGGAGGATGAAGTGAACCCAGAGGCATGCTAGCACGGGAGTGTACTCATGTTCCTACTACTCCTATTAGTAGTAGTAGTACAACTATGGTACACTTGATGGTCAAAATACTATTATTCATCCGGTCCTCACAGTGAAGTGACAAGACCCTACGCCCGAGGTGACACCTGTCCAGGCGGCGTGTCCGGGTTACCAAAGTCAGCCTCACCTTGTGCACTGTGCAGTCACTGTCACCGCCGCTGTATAGCATGCCTCGCCTCGTCTCCCTCTCCCCTAGCACCACTCCATCTCCATCTCCGTCTCGCCGGAGATCCTGAGGTCACTCTTCATTATCTCACTGTGCCCCCGCATACTCTCGCCTCACTCGCCTCCCCCAGTACCACTATTCCCTCGCTAGCCACTCCAGCACCGACAGCCTTCTCCCCCGTAAATCAAGCCCCCCAAAACCCCACCTTCCAAACTCCACCATGGCCGAACGCGAACCGCGCAGGATCCATATGAGTCGCGAATGGAGCTATCTCCCCAGTGACGTCATCGACCTCTGTTGTTCCTGTATGGATATGTTGGGCGCCCTGCGGCTGGCTGCATGCTCGAGGGGCATGCACACGACCATCGTTGAAGCGAGGCCTAAGCTTTTCAAGACACCCTGCTTGCTGCTATCTGGTCTTGCGAGATTGGCTCACCATGATACGGAGGCGTACATGATGCCCCTCGACTTCAATCCGATCTCCATTAGCCGAAACTTCTTTGCAGGTATGTAGTGGGTCGCCATACATCATTTCCCTCGACTTCGATCCGATCACCATCGCCCGAAACTTCTTGGTAGGTATGTACTGGGTCGGCATGAACTCCCACTGGATGGCTGCCGTCAGAGAAGACGGTAAAAATTTGGTGCTCGTGAACTTCCAGACCTCCCATGAGATTATCCTTCCTCCGTTGGATTATATACAGTATTACCATCGCGGTCCTAGTCATCTAGATTACCACGTCAGTTGGACGGACCTTGTTTTGCAGAAGATTGTAATCTGCCAAGTGCCCACACGACATGCGGATTACGAAGACTTCAAGCTAATTGCCTTGTTCGATAAGGGACTCGCCTATCTTTACGCCGGTGCCTTCTTTAGATGGAGACAACTCAGCTCACAGTGGATCGTCGTCAAAGCTGATACACACTTCTGTGATGCTATTGAACACAATGGCATCGTCTATGCGATCGACAAAGCAGATGGCACCACGTATTGCTGGGACGGCGCGTGTAAGTTGTTTCCGTCTCATGTTAATGATTTCGCCATGACACTGTTTGAACTTTTTGTGATGATTGGCATATCCCTGTTTGAGCAGAATTTGAGTAGAACTATGGCAATGTATTAGAGACGCCGTAAATCAGCTATATTTGGAATGAGTTAATTCATGCGATTGTGATCATGTCATTACAGCCAATTTGTACCCCTGAATAATCAAATGGTTAGGAATATATGGATATTCTCCTTATTTTACAGTAATCTATATACTACTACTAAATATGAGTGTGTATCAATGGCCATGTTAGTTTCCTCATTTTCATGATGTAGAAACATGCACCACACTGTTGGTTTCATCTAACCATACATTAGGGAAGTAAATGTGCATATGGAGAACTCTATATTTGGAAGTAGTGAAATCATGTAATGCTTACCATGTGTACATACCTATATTCGCCCTTCAGCAATCAATGGCTAGAATAATATCCTCACAAAATTTTTGCCCACAGAACACGAGTATATAACAATGCATGGTCTGTTAGTTACCTTGAAGAATTTGTTTGTGAGGACAGAACATGATTCCATAACATGCAGGACATGGTAGTTTCCTGTGAAGAATCCATTGCGAGATAACATGAGTATAACCATGCATGGCACTTCTATATTTTCGAACCCAGTATACATTTCCCTATATTTTCCTCCCAGTTCCAACAGGGACATATCAATGTTGTTTATTGCATTATCCTACTCATACTCTGAACAATGCTGATCTTACATTAACAATGCCTGTCCTTTTTGATATGATGCAGTGTCCCTACAGTTAATGCACTTTGTAATCACACCACCTTTGCCAAAAACAGGGAAGCACAACTGGTTCCTCGCTCGATCAGACGACGGCAAAAGACTGATGATCATTCGGACACATGAGCCGGAAAAGTTATATTGCAAAAACCCCACTGTATACAAGCACCGTGAAATACGTGAGTATCGGGACAGTGGCTATTATGTCTATGAGCAGGATACCAGCTTGTTGGGGCCTTCAGTATTTTTTAGTTGGAGGCGGGTAAACAGGCTTGGTTCACACTCTTTGTTTCTCGGACTCAATTATCCGATTAACCAGGAGATCACCGTTGGCAAGGACCTTGATGGCAGAGAGGCTCTGTTTGCTATGGAAAACTATGTCTACACGGCGAGCCCTAGGAGTTCGGGAGCAAACTCCCCTGATTGTCAACGATACAGCCTGCAGCTAAAAGAAGGTGAGAATGACAAAGGCATCCGGATTAACTTTGATCCTTGGATGTCTCAATTACGACAGGCAGTGATGTGGTTCAAGCCTTCAGGTTGATAGGTAATTGGGTTGTTGCGTCGAAAGGGTGGAGTACTGGTGTCTCTGAATCATTGGTCGCTGATGTGGGGCTGCAAATTATGATGATGGTGTTGGATCATCTCTTCGAATGACTTTGTTGTCTTTGCTGCTTGTTCTGGATGGGTAGTTCTTTCTTTTGTTATGCATATTCCTTGTCATTTGGTCATCCTCGTCTTGTCACTCTTACTATGTAATAGTTGGCTCTGTTTAGAATGTCATTCTCGTCTGGATCACGAGAGCCTGAGCACTGCAGATGGGTGCATTTTGGTGGTGTAGAAAGACTTCTTATGAACTATCATGTCTTGCTGTTTATGTCAGTAGTAGTCACTAGTCAGTGTTTGAATGTTGTATATATCATTGTTTCGAACTGTCTATTATCTCGAACTACTGGTGGGCTAAATGAGGGCATCACCATTCTCCAGTGTTCAGAGTGTATCTCCTTTTTCAAGTTATATAATTTGAGCTCAGTGTCTTTTCGATGATGTACACTTGTTTGGGCCAGTGAGGTGTCGTTGAATATGGGCCGAGTAGTAACGCAAGCCAAATAGGTCAATTATGACTCTCAGGCCGGGCTCTCAAAAGATCCTAAAAAAAGGTCGGGCTCTCCAAAAAAGAAAGAATAAGGACTCTTAGGCTGACATGTGGGCGCCACCGGTGTTTTCGTGCGCTTGCGCGCCGAGAGCATATTGGCGCGTGTTCGAATTTCAAGCTACCTTTTCATCCCCAATCTCCCGCCCCTCCCCCACCTCTGGAATCTCGATTCCTACTCCAGTTCCCCCAAATCCGCCTCTTGTACTCCCTGTACTCAAGCTCACTATCATGTCGCCGATCAACGCGGATCTCCGAGCCGGAGATCCTGAGGTCCATCCTGCCTTCGGTCGCTACGTGCTGTCGCTCAACAGTGGCATGGCGGCGCTTGACGACCAGTTTGCCGAACAAGTGCTGATGGTAACCATCAACGGCGACTGGCCTCCCGTCTCGCCGGACGACCTTGTCAAAGCTCTTGGCATTGCGCACGGCATCCAAATAAGTGACTTGCTTGTCGAACACTGTCCGCCACCGGCTGATTTCTTCGTCAGGTTCCGGACAACTTTCGACTGCAGTCGTGTGTTCGAATCTTCCCGGCATTTGTTCTGCGATGGCGCGCTGGTGAGCTTTGATCGGTGGCACCCAGGATGGGGCTCGGTGCCCTCTGAGCTTGAGTTTTTAACAAAGCTTACCTTCCATGGCATGCCTCTACGTGCTTGGAACAACGAGTCCATGAATGAGCTTATCAATGACCTTGGAGGTGAGCTCGTAAGTATGTTTGTTCCTCCAGACAGCTGGGCTCTGACGGTTATGGCATGGGTGAAGAAGTCGTCCATCATACTGAAGGTGATTGGTGTTGAGATACCGGTGCAGGAACCAGGGTTGTACTATTCGTCGCCACCAAGGCCGCCGCGGACCACATTAGGGATGTACCTGTATCGAGTGTTCGTGCATGTCGAAGAAGTGGTCAATCCATCAACCGAAGTCCTACCGCCGCTGCTGGTGCCAGGGTCCGTCGACGACGTCCATTACAGGAGTCAACGTCAGACTTTCCCCGTGTTGCTTGGAACGATGGATGGCACAGGGCCTACTCCATCGCGCGGCGGAGGCCACTGCTTCTTTGGCAGAAGAGGCAGGGCTGGCTGCCTGGATGTGCTCTAATTTGAGGTAACAACTGAATCTTGTCAGATACTCCCTCCATCCCATAATTCTTGTCATAGATTTGTCTACATACGGATGTATCTATTCACATTTTAGTGTTAGATACATCCGTATCTAGATAAATCTAAGACAAGAATTTTGGGACGGAGGGAGTACTAGTTAAATCCGAGCTATGGGTTTGAAGCACTGATGTGCCAGTACATTTGATTGTGACCTGTTCTAATTTTGTACCTGAACTTTTTTTAGAAAGGGTTGTACGTCAACTTAATGTGCTAGCATAACTTATTGTGTTGTCTGTCTGTTTTCTTTGCACAACATTCAAGATATTTCCCTGTCATTGATAAAGAAGATGAACCGTTATGTACGAGTTCGTTGGTTTCAACATAGACCTACCCAAAGCGATCCACTGCTTCCATCCTGATTGTGCCGCCTGCATGAAATTTTTGTATGCAAGTTAAGTGTGCTATGATGTTCTATATGATTGTGTCAACTATATAAGTTTTTACTGAGCATCAGCAATGCATATGGCTGAAAAATGTATTTACGAGCATCGTCCGATGGGTCTCTCTCTCTCTCTCTCTCTCTCTCACACACACACACACACGCACGCACACACGCACAAGTGGGACCCGTTGAATTATTTCTTTGCTCGTGACAGCTTTTAATTAGGTTCCACTGTAATCTAACTTTTTTCTTAAGTTATTAATTGAGCTCAGTTACTTCAAAAAGTTGTACAGAAGCCTTGTTTGGGCCTTTCCGGCGTCGCTGAATGTGGGCTGAGTAGCCATGTTAGGTTGTACTGTACTACACAGGCCTTTTGTTTTCAACATCACCAATGCAACTGGGCCGACAGTTGTACACAATAGCCGGGTCAACTTGTTATTCTCCGCCCCGCTGGGCTGCAAACTTTCCTAGGAGGTATGCATTAAGCTTAACAAGAAAATGGACTTTAAGAAATAATAAATGGGATGTAATTATAATAACTGGGCAGTAACTATAAAAAGATGCACCAAACGCGTAATTAGTTTAAAAAATATATTATTTTCGGAATTTGAAAATTTTAATTTCATTACTTGTTGCGCGCGCAATATTTCATTGGATTTTAACGTAATACAACTTTATTTTGAAATTATATTTAATCTGACTAGAAATTTCGGATAAAAATATTTGGGATCCCATAAAAATGTGGGAATTTTTCTTGAATTCTGTTTTGAGCGGTTGGTTGAAATTATTAATCGTTGTCCTAGCTAGAAAATGGGATGTACTTTTAACAAACTGTAAATGGGTTGTAGTAAATTCCATTAGAATTAAAAAATGGGCTGTACATTCTTACAAATCGCAGATGGGCTATATGTTCTCTGCCACACCCTTGTGGGCCTTCTAAGTTGACGCGTCCCCTAAAAAAACTAAGTTGACGTGTATGCAAGGCTTTGTCAACAACACACGGTTCTGGCAGCTGTGGCCGTTGGATGTCCATCCAACAGATGTCGTGCTTCTTCTTCAATCTCGGATATTCTTGCTTCAGCAGCCCAAAAAATGATTCCTCCCCCTGACATCTGGGCGCACCATTTCGGAGGCTGACCTGTGGGCCTACTAAGTTGACGCGTACCAAGGGCTTTGTCAACTTACTCAATAAAAATGATTCTAGCTGCAGTGACCGTACGATGTCCATCCAACAGCCGTAGTGCTTCTTCAACCTCTGGTCTTCTTGCTCCAGCCGCCCAAAGCAGCGCCGGTCGTGCCGCGTGCTCCTGCCTCCCGTGGCCGGCTGTGATGCCGCGGAGGCCTCACCGCCCCCTACTACTCCCACCGCTGGCCAGGCCATCCATCTACTCACCCACACCCCCTTTTATTGCACGGCGACGGCAGCCTCACACCGTAGCCGAACCAGTGAACCCTCGTACTCCTCTCCACGTGGGCTTCCACTGCCGCGTCTTCCCCGACTCCGCGTCATCCCCTTCCTAGGCCTCGCCGTCGTGCACCGCCCTGGTGCTCTCGGCGGGGCGTGGCCAACGTGGTCAAGGAACGGCTTCCATCGGACATGGACTGTACGTGGAGAGGCTGACAGCTAGGTCCACGACGGCAGCAAGGAAGTGCCTCCTTATTATGCGGAAAATAATGATTCCTCCACCTGACAGCAGGGACCCACTGGATGGGCCACCGTATTTCGCAAAAAAAAAAGTTTCCCCCCTGACTGCTGGGACCCACCGGACGGGCCACCGTATTGCGTGAAAAAAACGTTCCCCCCGCTGTCAGCTCGGACCCACCGGCAGTGCCTCCATATTACGCACAAAAAAATGAATGCTCCCCTGCTGGTTGGGACCCACCTTGGTGGGAGGCTGACTTGTGGGCCTACTAAGTTGACGAGGATGGAGTGCTTTGTCAACTTAGTCAATATGAACGATTCTAGCTCCAGTAGTCGTACGATGTCCATCCAACGGCCGTAGTGCTTCTTCAACCTCTGGTCTTGTTGCTCCAGCCGCCCAAAGCACCGCCGGTCGTGCCGCATGCTCCTGCCTCCCGTGGCTGGCTGTGCTGTCGCGGAGGCCTCACCGCCCCCTACTATTCCCACCGCTAGCCAGGCCCTACGGCGACGGCAGCCTCACACCGCAGCCGAACCAGTGAACCCTCGTACTCCTCTCCGCGTGGGCTTCCACTGCCGCGTCTTCCTCGGCTCCACGTCGTCCCCTTCCTAGGCCACGTCGTCGTCCACCGCCCTGGTGCTCTCGGCGCGGCGTGGTCAACGTGGTCAAGGAGCGGCTTCCATCGGACGTGGACTGTACGTGGAGAGGCTGACAGCTGGGTCCATGGCCACAGGAAGGAAGTGCCTCCTTATTACGCGCAAAATAATTATTCCTCCACCTGACAGCGGGGACCCACCGGACGGGCCACCGTATTTCGCAAAAAAAAACATTTCCCCCAGACTGCGGGGACCCATCAGCTACATCTTCACACGCAAGGAAGTGCGTCCAGGCAAAAAAAGCGATTCGCCCCCTGACTGCTGGGACCCACCAGCTACATCTTCGCAGGCAAGGAAGTGCCTGACAGTCGGGACCCACCTGGACGAAGCGTACATAGCGTTGTCATTCTGGTCGCGAACGTGTACATACATACTGGTCGATTTAGAGGCGCGCACGTGTCGTAGTAGAGGCGTGCACGTAGCATGTACATGTACGTACAGCGGCCAGTGTGCAAGAAAGAAAATACGGCCACGTACGTACATACGGGCAGGGTCTCGAACGCCTACTCGCACATACGTACGGCCAGGGCTCGTGTACATGGCTAGGTCGGAATGGAGAAACAGTGTCGTCGTCGTGTTCATGGGGAGCCAACCGGCTGGGTCGGAACGGAATGCGTCGTCGTGTTCATCGGGAGGGCTTGGACGGAACAGCTGATGGAAACGAGGCCTGGCGTACCGCAGAACGCAGGAAACGGCCTTGTGTTCGACGGGTCACGTTCAAAACGGGATCCTGTTCATCGGGAGGGATCTGGCGTACCGCAAAACGGAGGAAACGGACCTCCTACTGTCGAAACGGGGGTCCTGTTGATCGGGAGGGGTGTGGCATACCGCAAAACGGAGGAAACGGACTTGTGTTGGAGCGCTACGGTCGAAACGGGGGTCCTCTTCATCGGGAGGGGTGTGGCGTACCGCAAAATGGGACTCCACGGGATACTATTCATCTCCACCGTCGACCCCCTCCAGCCTCCACGGGCTACTGTTCATCCACCGTCGACGTCGTCCAGCCTCCACCTGCGACTGTTCATCCACGGGCTCCTGTTCATCCAGCCTCCACCGCGCGCTACTCCACCGGCTACTGTTCAACCAGCCCTCTCCACGGGCTCCTGTTCAACCACCCCTCCACGGGCTACTGTTCATCATGCCCTCCACCTTCTACTGTTCATCCTGCCCTCCACGGGGTGGTCCTGTTCATCCTGCCCTCCACG
>NC_057808.1:30592687-30637295 GCF_018294505.1 Triticum aestivum
CCAGAGGCAGCATCGATCGGCTTCAGTTAGCAGCAGTAGCGAAGGAATCGCTCGATCGGGTTCAGTTAACAGCCATCGATCGATCGCTCGGGTTCAGTAACGCGTAGCCTGCAGTGCAATCGCTCGGGCTCAGTTAGAGCCCAACACCTTGCTTGGGTTCAGTTAGATCCCAACGCCTCGCACACATGCGCGTACGTATGAGAGAAACACACATCGCTCGGCCCCCGACCACCCACCGTAACCGGGGACTCCCCGATATTTTCCGCGCCCTCGCTTCTACAACGGTTTTTTCGTCATGGACGGCCCAAAGAATGTCACGCAGCTGCGTCTCCGGCCCGCCCAGGACGAAAAGCCCATTTTCTGTCATGATTTTTTGTCATAGAAGTAGGACCCCACCACATCTATGATGATATCGAGTTTTGTCACAATTATCGTCATAGAAGTGTCATAAGTATGACAGAAAAGATTTTCGTTCGGCCCAAAATGTCACGGATGTGTCTTTTTTTTGTAGTGATTCTTCCGAACTGTCCTTCATCTTCGGTCGTCGGTCTTGAATACTGGTTCAACAAATCTTCTCATCTTCGATCTTGAGGATCGCCGAAGTGAATCCGAATGTTTACACGTCGGGTATCCGAGGAGCCCCTTTAAGTTCTCGACCTTTATCAATGCCTTGTTATTTTTATGCCACACCTCGGGTTTGAAATTGTTCCCTTGCATCTGAGCTCCAACACCGGACTGCATTCGAGGTATCTTTTGCAGCCATGCACCAACGCCGGACCGCTTCCGAGCTCAATGTCGGAATGTATCCGAGCTCCAACGTCGGACTGTATCTGAGCTCCAGCACCGGAATGTATCCGAGCTCCAACACCGGATTGTATCTGAGGTGTCATAGATTACCTCGGTCTTGAAAAGGTTAAAAGGGTTCAACCGAGCTTATTGCCGGAGATGCCCTCTATGGTTTTAATTCCGATTTGTGCAATGTATTCTATGCTGAGATGTATAGCCAGTAGCCCTCAAGGTGTGTGTCGGGCAAAAATCCGAGATGCACATTAGAGGAGATAGTGATCGACGGACAGGCCCTTGAGAGAAGGTTTTGAGAAGTCGATGTAATATATTAGCTTGATGCCAGATAAGTCCCAGATGGTACCTATTGTTGTCCTAAGACGCATTTACCCATAGTTCGGTCAAGCCGAACACTGAACACTTTGAATTTTCTGCATTGAATAGGCAATGCAGTAGCCCCCGAGACACTGGTCGGGTGGCAACACCAGATAAGGGGACCGATGTGCCCCTTAATATTAGTAAATGATAAGCCCGAAGCCCAGTAACCCCCGAGCCTTAATGTGGGCACGAGTGGCCAAATTAAGGATCGATATCCATCACAAATTATGTGTAATGATTCTATGTATCCAAGTACTCTACATCATTAATGCTCGGATCCGCACTGTACAAAACTTTGTTGACCAACCATCGGCTTCAACCTCCTCGGCCAGTAGCCGGGAGTGTTTGTCCTACTTTATAAAGCCGTTATAAGGGCAAAGATTTATGGCAAACAAGGCAATCCGGCCATATGGTTTTATAAACAAAGGTATGCGGAGAGAATGCCATATTACTATTTAACGTAAGAAACATCTTCCAAAGCAAATAGTCCCGCTATCGGTTCCTTTCTTTGGGTTGTCATGCTGACCATGATCATGAAACCTCACCTTCGATCAATGCGGGAGGAAAATATTGAGGATTTAGTGTGGGGAAAGTTCCCGAACTCTATGGTCTTAATGAACCGAAATTTTCACTTCCGTCGTTGCCGACCAATTATATTCTTAAGATAGCTAGCTTTCGGCTTCACCTAGTCTAAGGTACTAATCCGGATGACTCGGTAGTAACAATCACAGATGTGCTCCCTTTACCCCCTAGCCGAACAATCAGCAACGTAGGGTTAAACATAGGAGCCAGGCAACCCAGCTTGGCCAAAATCTTAATTCAAATTAGATGCATATTTATGGCTTTATAACGATGATTACGGAAGGCAGCGCTTGTATACTGAATACAAATGTTGATGATATGTTTATTTTGACTCCGTTGCGACCGTTTATCAGTTGAAAGTGGCTCATCATCGGCTTCCACCCCCTTGTAGATGCTACGCAGGGTGTTTCCGCAATAACAAAACAACCCTTAGCCGACGTCTCGGTGCCCGAAGGCGGTTGTGTTAGCGGAAACGAGGCAATCAGATATGCGGGCCTTATAACTTTCACTTAGTCATAGGAGCTTAAAGTTGGGAGGCCTGTTACTAGCCCCCGGTTAGTACGTGTTCGGCGACAGCCGAGGTCAAGCCGTAAACACTTCGGCCAATGTTATGAATGGCCCGTCATTTAACATGGGGTGACCTCTATCGATCTTATAGTTTAACATAGTCATCGGATCGCTGACCAGTTTGCACTTATTGCGACAGTCAGTTTACGACTTTCTCCACTGAGGCGCTTAACCATGCGAGCTGGAAGCACAATCGCAGTGGTTCTCCCTTTGCACACCTAGCCGAACAAAGCGGAACGTAGGAGGCAAGCACAGGAGCCGGGCAACCCAACTACTGACCAAAGACACAATTCGAAACCGATGCTTATAAAGCAGTATCCGAGAATGTTTTGCCAAGGAGTCCATGGAAGACCTTGGCTTTTGGTGGGTTCGGCTCTAGCCGCAGCCCCTCTTTGATATTGTTGAAGCTTTAAAGGTGTCAGGCGTTGTACTGTGAGACTTATGCTGAGACACACAAATATGTTAAAAATGCCATAAGCTCGAAAAGCCAAAAAACTTATGTAAAAGCTTGACGTCCGAACTAAATCAAGTCATTTGGTGCCAATCCGAAAATTGGTCTTAATTTTTTTTGCTTCTGTCGTACATTAATATGACACATCCGATCTCAAGACTTCAAGCGGGTCAGCCTACGGCTGCAACCTCCTATCCCAAAGGCGGAGTACTGCTCGTTAGGCCAATTTAGCAAACTAAACTCGAGCGGCTTTGAGAGAGAAACTAAACTCCCCGGCTATTGACCACACACTCGCGTCGAAAAAGGAGTGATAGAAAGACTTTGCAACAACTAGGAAGAAAACAATTATTATAGAACGGCTCGTACAAATTTAAGAGCCCCCCGTTAACTTGGGTAAAGGAAGTGTTTTTAACAAACAATGTTTGTTGGCAAACTAAGTTTTTAACACAAATATAATGTTTGGTCAAACCGAACAAGAATTAAAAAAACTGAGCATGGAAGCGACTTAGCTAGTTACTGTGTTCGGTGTCGATGCACGGCCCGAGCTTACGGCGAGATGTGGTCCCAGCCCCCAAGCCGGTCCCGAAGTGGTAGAGCAAAGAGCTCGGCACTCCGAAGTGGCGACATAGCACGACCAATGTGGCGAGGTGGAAACCCCAGTCCGTCCGAGGCGACGGAGCAGGCCGGCAGTATGACGCCGAAATTCCCGACGTGGGTTAATGAAGTGATGACGAAGCCCCCGGTCTAGCCGAGGTGACGTGGTACATCGGTACGCTGAGGTGACAGCGCTGCCCAACCCGGATCATTTACCTGTGCACAGAAAATAGTGCAAGCTGGAGATAGCAGTAATAATAATAAAAAATCATAGCTGATGCGTCTCCAACGTATCTATAATTTTTGATTGTTCCATGCTATTATATTATCTGTTTTGGATGTTTAATGGGCTTTAATATGCTCTTTTATATGATTTTTGGGACTAACCTGTTAACCTAGAGCCCAGTGCCAGTTTCTGTTTTTCCTTGTTTTTGAGTTTTATAGAAAAGGAATACCAAACGGAATCCAATTGACGTGCCAATTTTTGATGATTTTTTATGGACCAAAAGAAGCCCCCGTAGTAACGGAGTTGGGCCAGAAGAGTCCCGAACCATCCACGAGGGTGGAGGGTGCGCCCACCCCCTTAGGCGTCTCCCCCTATCTCGTGGACGACTCGGAGACCCCCCCTGACGTGAGACTGACGCCAAAAATTCCTATAAATGCAGAAACCCCCAGAAAATAACCTAGATCGGGAGTTCCGTCACCGCAAGCCTCTGTAGCCACAAAAAACAAATCGGGACCCTGTTCCGCCACCCTACCGGAGGGGGGATCCCTCACCGGTGGCCATCTTCATCATCCCGGCGCTCTCCATGACGAGGAGGTAGTAGTTCACCCTCGGGGCTAAGGGTATGTACCAGTAGCTATGTGTTTGATCTATCTCTCTCTCTCTTGTGTTCTTGATTTGGCACAATCTTGATGTATCGCGAGCTTTGTTATTATAGTTGGATCTTATGATGTTTCTCCCCCTCTACTCTCTTGTAATGGATTGAGTTTTCCCTTTGAAGTTATCTTATCAGATTGAGTCTTTAAGGATTTGAGAACACTTGATGTATGTCTTGCGTGTGCTTATCTGTGGTGACAATGGGATATTCACGTGATCCACTTGATGTATGTTTTGGTGATCAACTTGCGAGTTCTGTGACCTCGTGAACTTATGCATAGGGGTTGGCACACGTTTTCATCTTGACTCTCCGGTAGAAACTTTGGGGCACTCTTTGAAGTTCTTTGTGTTGGTTGAATAGATGAATCTGATATTGTGTGATGCATATCATATAATCATACCCACGGATACTTGAGGTGACATTGGAGTATCTAGGTGACATTGGAGTATCTAGGTGACATTAGGGTTTTGGTTGATTTGTGTCTTAAGGTGTTATTCTAGTACGAACTCTATGATAGATCGAACGGAAAGAATAGCTTCATGTTATTTTACTACGGACTCTTGAATAGATCGATCAGAAAGGATAACTTTGAGGTGGTTTCATACCCTACAATAATCTCTTCGTTTGTTCTCCGCTATTAGTGACTTTGGAGTGACTCTTTGTTGCATGTTGAGGGATAGTTATATGATCCAATTATGTTATTATTGTTGAGAGAACTTGCACTAGTGAATGTATGAACCCTAGGCCTTGTTTTGAAAAATTGCAATATTGTTTGTGCTCACTTTTATCATTAGTTACCTTGCTGTTTTTATATTTTCAGATTACAAAAACCTATATCTACCATCCATATTGCACTTGTATCACCATCTCTTCGCCGAACTAGTGCACCTATACAATTTACCATTGTATTGGGTGTGTTGGGGACACAAGAGACTCTTTGTTATTTGGTTGCAGGGTTGTTTGAGAGAGACTATCTTCATCCTACGCCTCCCACGGATTGATAAACCTTAGGTCATCCACTTGAGGGAAATTTGCTACTGTCCTACAAACCTCTGCACTTGGAGGCCCAACAACATCTACAAGAAGAAGGTTGTGTAGTAGACATCAGTAGCATAATAAATAATTTATGCAAAGTGAGCAATAAAAGAAATATGACCCATGTGCCGAACACTCGATGAGGTAGAGCTCTCTAAGCGATTTCGAAGTCCCCAAGGCAACCGAACATGTCAGTATGGCAATTCGACCAACCAAGTGATCATGCGAGCCGATTTACGCAGATTGGGACGATGACGTCGGCTTGCCGAAGTGACCGCGTGACGCAGTCGAAGTCGATTACCTACACATATAAAGTAGTGTGGTCCAAAAAATAATAATATAAATATAGAAAAAAACCTCGCATAATTAATTTACGCAAAATAATATTTTTTAAAGAGATATGGCCTGGCGTCAAAGCCAATGTCGGTGCAGGGCGCCGGCCTGACAAAGCCTGTATTCACAGGGCGGTCCGAGTCCCTGATGAGGCATTCGCCAAACTGCGACGAGAAACTTGTTTATCTATTGTAACAATCGGAAGAAAGGTTACTCCCAAAATTGGGACTCGATCCGCACACCCATTGCCTGATGGGCAATGAAGCGACGGCATGGTGATGCTGGCGAAGGTTGGCTCGCCGAGGAAAATCCCCCCGTCCAGCTAACGTGACGAAGTTAGTCGGCTGGTGACGCCGAAGTCTCCGGAGTAGGTTGATGAAGAGATGGTGAAGCCGCCGGTCCAGACGAGGTGACGGAGCATGTCGGTAAGGTGACATTGCAGCCGCCATGCCATCCGAGGTGTTGAAGCGGTTCGGCGTGGTAAACATAGGTTGGAAGAAGCTACGACTCGGCCATGCCGGCGCTGGTCATAACTTGTGACGTGGTCAATGCCGGATTGATGAAGTGACCGAGCGGCGATGTCGGTGCGCCTGAGCCGTGCAATCCGTGAGGCGATGGTGTTGGTGATAATTTAGCCTTCGCGATGCCGAACTCTTGTTCGGCTTGCCGAGCTGATGATCCGATAAGGTTGGGCTCGGCTCGATGAAGCAACGATATGTCTAGCGCAGGTCGGCAGACGTGGAGTAAGGGCTGGTTTGACACTGACGCGACGGTGAAGATTACCTCCGAAAAGGAGCAAAATTTGTGAGCATGTTTTCGGAAACAAAACACAATACCCTACAAAGGGATTCTTCCAAAAAGGTTGTCCAATATCCCGTTCATGAAGAAAGATGAACTCAGGTCGGATTCGTATTCGCGCAGAAAATAGATCCGAAAATTGTTGCACTAATCGGAATGTTCCTGGAGTTTGAACTGTCGGATCGAGCTGAAATTTTGAGAGGTGGTAGATATGGAAATTCCACAGAAGATGAACAGTTGGCTCTTGCAAATGTCCTCCGAGCTAGGCTCTGGAGACCACGCCCTAAACTCGTCCAGATTCCCGTCAAGCTCGACAGGCCTCCAGTGTATCATAGATCGCCGAAGATTCCTCCATCGGAACGCCACGAAATTTTACAGGGTTGTTGTACACTCAATTCCGTACAATTCCACCGAAGAAATCATCAAAGCGACGCTCGAGGAGGCGGTGGTGGCGGATACAGGTTTGCTGTCCAGAAAAACAGCACGGTCACCCGAGGGCAATGTTGATGTTGAGCCCCCGAGCTCCATCGATGATTCCTCCATGATCTTGATAGAGATCAGAGTTGATAATGAAGGCCCTTGTCCGAACATAATTATCTGAGATGGAGCTCAGTCCTCGGTCGAGCCAAGGTGACTAATCGAGCCGGCGACGAAGATGCCGACATCGAAAATAAGGCTCGGTTTTGACGCGTAGATCGTGCCGGAGACGATCTGAATTCCCATCGCACCGTGGTGACCGCCAGCAGGCTCCCAGTGAAAGCACCAATGTCGGTGTGAAGTCCGGCATATCTCGTAGTAGGGGTCCTAAGCTAGGCGTGCTGGAGCGATGGTAACATGGACACAGGGTTTTACCCAGGTTCGGGCTCTCTCGAAGAGATAATACCCTACATCCTGCTTTTGATTGTATTCATATGGGTGTAGTACAGAGCACATGTATCTACCATGAGATTGTTCTGATGAATATTAGATGATCTATTGACTAGCCTGACCTCGGTTTATATAACACACCGGATGCCTAGGGTTTAGGAGAGTCCTCGTCTTGGGCGCCAAGTCTTGTGGAGTCTTCCTTGTATGTGTCATGGGCTGTCCAAACTAGCCCAATAGTGAACCTCCATGGGGGTCCTCGGCCCGATCTAGCTGGTCGGGAGACGATGTGGTGAGTACCCCCTAGTCCAGGACACCGTCAAGTATGTTAGACTTCAATGTGTTTGTCATATGTTTTATGATGCTCTCTTTGTGATTCTGTTCTTACCTTTGTGTGACCATCGTTGAAATCTTAAGCCTATCTTAATGGCTATAAGAAAGAGCTTGTTGGGAGGCAACCCAATGAATAAAATTTATTTTTGCCTTTTTCTTTCTGTTCTTGAGTGTTTGCGCAATTATGCCTCTGTTTTAATTGTGCTTTTATGTTTCAGTTAGTTTTTGTGCCAAGCTAAACCTTTGGGATCATGTTGGGTGATAGTTGATTTGATCTTGTTGAAAAATAGAAACTTTTGTTGTAACATCCCAAAATTCTAAATTTCGGAATGTTATATTAAATAGATAGTTATGATTGATTGTTTGATTGATTGTGTGAAATTGAGTGAAAATTCGAATCTATTGAAAGTTAAATGAGAGGGAATAAAAGGACTTTCCCAAACTTTCATCTTTGCTTTTTGATCTACTTGAATTCAAATTCTTTTCAAATACAAAACCCTGGAGAGAAGATGACATGACTTCTTCCATTTAAATAAATGAAAAGGGTTTTGAGAATATTTGAATTCCATTCAGAACTATTTCAAATTCAGAAACTTTAAGCAACTAAATGATTTTCACGAGAGAAGATAAAATGACTTCTTCAAAACATATGAAATATGAGTTGGAAGTTTCGAAGAACTCAAATTTAAAGTCCTTTTGAAATTATTTTCAATTTGGAGTTATTTGAGTTTTATTCAAATTATTTTTCTCCAAAAATAAAATATATGGAAATTAGGGTAAAATGATTCCCTACATCAGAAAATTGGAGAGAAATAAATTTGAATTAATTTTGGTATTTTGTAAAATGATTTTTATTAGATTTTATTGCACCAGTGGCACTCTTTGTTTTATTTAAATTTGTGTGTATTTTATTTGATCTTAAAAAAATGTTCACGTTGAAGGAAAACTTTTTCTGAAAATTTTGATATATTATATGCCTATATAATATTTTTATTTCTTTATTTTTTTATTTTTTTTGTTTGTCTAGAAAAATCTTTATTAAAAAAACTTCTTTTCTCCCGCCGACTGGGCCGGCCCAGCTCCCAGGCCAGGCCACGGCCCAGTGCCCCACCGTCCCCGAGCTCCCGCAGGAGACCGGCTCCCGCACGGGAGCGCCGCCGCCAGAGTCCGGCCGGACTCCGCGTACTCCTCGCTCTACCCCTCGCCCACGCAACACCCGCCCCTCCCCTGGCCTTTATAAGGCGAGATCCGCCGCCCCGCCCTCTCTCTCTTCCTTGACGCGCCGCACTCGCCGAACCGCCGCCGCTGCAGATCACCGCCGCCGGAGCCGCCGCACTCCGCCCGCCTCGCCGCCGTAGCTGCGCCCGCCGCTCGCCTCCCAGCACTGCCCCGCGCCGTCTCCCGCCGCTACCGTCGCCTCGCCGGAGCCGTCGCCCGCCTCGCCATTGACCACCGCCGGCTGAACCCTGTTTGACCGGTAAAAACCGCCCCGGTCCGGTCTAGTCTTTTTGGTTTTCCTTTTTAGTTAGATCTATTTAGTGGACGTTCGTTAGTTAGGGTCTGGTAGCGACGATTTTCGTTCGTTAGCGTTCTGTAACGAACGTTCGTTCTTTATTTTTTTCTTTTTCTTTTTAATTTCGGCCAGGGACCCGTTTGTGATTACTTTATTTATGGATTAGTCCCTCTGTTTCAAACAATCACTACTTTCTACTCGTTTGTCCAAATCCAACGAAACCAACGCCCACTTCTTCGTTACGATCCCCTCTATCCAGTAAAACAACTTAAACATATTTTTGAAAGTTTAAAATTTGATTTCAACATATTTGAATTCGAATCTTCTTTTTTCGTAACTCCAGTTTTATAACTCCGATTTAATTGATTCTTTTTGCAAATCCAAGCTCTTGACCTAAACTTTCTGATAAGGCCAAATTCACCTAAATTTGGTACTATTAGAAATTGTTTTATGTTGCAAGAGTTATTTGCTTGGTCTTGATGTTTTTCGAATTGTCTTTTCGTTCTTTCCGATCTTTTGAGTGAATGCTTATGTGTGGTTACTATTGCTTGCTCTCGATAGATTGAACGGAGTGTGACGAGTAGAACTATCAAGATTTTTGAGTGCGAATGATCTTCATCAACAGTACAGGAAAGTTCACACTTTGATCATATCCCTTACATACCCAGTTTTTATGCATTAGTTTCACCCTCAAACTTTGCATGAGTAGGATTGATAACATGTGGGTGTTGGGAAGTAGTTGATGAGGTAGGAACCTATTGCCCTGCATTCAAACCTTGGGAGTTACTTTTACATTGCTTACATTGCTATGCTGTGCTCGTAGACGTGGTTTGGGTTTGAGTGTATTCATGACAGATGTGAGTATTCTTAATTAATGGTTAACTTAAGGTGGCAACTTAAATACACATCTGGGTGGATTGAGGCACCTGGGGAATCCAATGATTGCCTGTTTTTTTGGAAATCTCGGGGTACCGTGTGGTTCTCCTATGGACTGCCACCCAGGCTCAAAGGGATCATGAGATTATTCATACTAGAAACTTTCGTGTGCAGCCACAAGCTATTATGGGCTCTAGCATAGTTGACTAAGTCGTGAGAACTCTTAAAGTGGTAGACTAGCAGATGTAGGGGATGTAGGTGGTACTGTCTACCCATCGTAAGGTGCTAACGCTTCTGAAAGACTGTGTCTCGGTCATCCGTTTCTCAAACACCTTGTAGTACGAGAAATCCAACGGAGGAGATCGAGTCTTGTGGGGAAAAGTGCGCAAACGTCTGCAGAGTGTACAAACTAATCATGGTCCGTGTCCCCGGTTATGGACATCTTGAGTATTTGGTTCTTGGATTATCCTGTTGATCTCATCACTCTATATAATTAATTTGTTGGGTTGTTAATTACTTTTAATTGGGATTGAGATGGGGTTTACCATTCTTAATGTTTTCAACCAACTTTGTTGTTAAATAAAATGTATTCCTTTGCAGTAGGGAAAAATTGGCTTTTCACAAAAACAATATAACCATAGAGCTTTTCCACCAGCCATATATGCATGTAGTGATAGCTATTATTCATCATTATCCTATGGTGTGAATTTGCCAGTACATTCAATGTACTGACCCTTTGTGGCTGCAACGTCTCAGGTTGCAGGATTCTTACGACGAGTAAGTGGTACGTTAGGGTTACGATTTCTACACTCAACTTCGCCGTTGGTGTTGATGGGAATCCACAGCCTTGTTGTTACTTCCGCTATATGGATTGAGGTAATAGTATTTATGTTACTTTATACATGTGATTTAGCTCTGTTATAAATCCTCGAGTACGGTGTGTGTCAGCACACCGATCCAGGGATGACACTTAAGCACAAAGACTTGACCGTCTGAGGTCGGGTCGCTACAAGATGGTATCAGAGCACATGTTGATTGTAGGACGTGACCCCTAGAAACTGGCAAGCCCATAGGAAAGATTTTCTCTGCAACTTCTTTTTCAAAAAGATCTTTTACCTCTCTTCTTTTCTGAGATTTATCAAAATATTCCCTATAGTTAGACCATACCCCTTTCCCGTTTTGACCACATGAGGATACGACTACTGAGACCACTCCAAGAAGTATAAGATATCGGACAGCTAAGACCACATTGGAATGAAGAAGATTTTACCGTGTAATTGGAAAAAACTACAACAGTTGAAGGATCCGAAGACTAGGAGAATTGGAGGGCTCTAAAGAATTTCCAGATTTTTATGACCTAGGAAGGCTACCCTTATGGAATTTATCAGACTATTGAAGTTGTCAATACATGAGCTCAAGGTGTATCGGAGAATGACCGGAGCATGAAGAGTTAAAAACTCAAAGTTCTGTCAAGGAAAACCCTAAGGGAGGAGATATCAACTATGGAGAGATAGCTCATGGAAATGACAAGAGCAGAAACACGGCTATCCATGATGTTATCGCCCGCTTATGCTATTGTCACCATGCTGAGTTAAGCATGCATATGCATGGAAGGATTGGATGGTAGAAGGCTGATGGAGCACCTATCAGCAAGATGAAGTTTTAACCTTAGCTGGTGTATCACCAGGATCTGGAGTATTACATCAAGAAGTTAAAGATGGACCTGCAGGAAGCTATATTCGACAAAGAAGTATTTCGTGAAGAACTCAAGACCTGGAAGCTGAAAGTAGCCAAGCTGGAGGAGCAAAACCTTGAGACACCGGAGATTCGTCAGTAACTGAAGGACAGTAGGACCATGGTTCATGCCAAGGATGTTGAAACCTAGAAGTTTGGAGCGCAACTGCAGAATATTAAAGGACGTCACGAGAGACTTCGCGTCAATAGAGGATCTGGCAAAAGAACTTGAGAAAGACAAGCATGATCGAAAGAAGCCATTGGAGGCATGAACAAGACTTGAAGAGTTTGGCGACGTTGAAGATTTATTGACCTTTAGAAGACCAAACCCCGTTATACACTTACGTTAGATGCGACGTTTGTGAGCTGTCATTTGTTTGATGTTTTCACGACAGCCACAAAATAAAATATGTCTTTTCAAAAACCATTGTTTGCCTTGTGTGTATCTCTCTCTATCTCTCTTATCTCACCCCAAAACCCTTGTACCCAATAGAGGATGAATGGAGATGAGCTTGTATTTTCTGGACCGACAAGTCAATTGGAGACGGACCGATGGATTCAGAACATGGAGGATCACATGGAGAATAACCCTATAGTCGGAAAGGATATGACCCAGCATGCTCTTCAGTGCTTTGAAAGAGGTGCTGCCACTTGGTGGAGGATGTACCAAACCACCGATGGATGGCAAGGAGTAACCACTTGGGAAGAATTTAAGTTGACTTTGCTAATGTCTCGGTTTGTGTTCCAGAAATTGAAGCCTTCTGGAAAGGATATGAAGAAACCCTGTGCATGCAAGCTTTGTGGAGAAATAGGACACAACCATAAGGAACACAAGGATGAATGCCCTAATTTTGAGGGAAGTCACCTAGCTGAAGAATGCCCAACAAGGCAGATCACTTGTTTCTTGTGTGAAGGGACTACCCACTACCCTGCTCAGTGCCACATTAACCCCATGGTACAAAGAACCATCCAGCCGATGAAAGAAGCAATGAAAGGAGCCCTCATGGAAATTTTAGAGGAATCTGTGATGAAGGAAGAGGTGGAGGACACACCCGAAGAAGACCCAAATAACCCATGCACTAAGTCATGTTTTTCATGTGGAGAAGAAGGACACATCTCCCAGAATTGTATGAGTCGGGATCTAGTAGAATTCCTGACAGAGGTAGTAGAGTATGATCCACAGGAAATAGAAGCCCTGATTGGAACAGAAAAGTCCAGGAAGAGAAGTAGATTGGATTCCGGAAGGACCTGAGCCATATCACCTGTTACAGCTGCAAGGAGTCAGGGCACTACCTCAACAGTTGCCCAAAAAGGAAACCTCGGGACTTGTTAGAAGTAATATGTTTCTGCTGCAATAAAGTAGGGCACTTTGCCAGAGATTGTCCCAATGAGAAGGATACTCGTGCTAAATAGTTGTGATGAAAAAGGAATATAGTAGTAGTAGTGGGAACATTTTGTTTTCAGTATTGAGGTGATGAGTTGAGGCATGTAATGGATATGCAGGAGATTGTAGTAATTTGAGGATCAATAAAGTTAGCATCGTTAGTACTGATTGGATTTTATGAGTTGTTACTCTGTGAAGAAAGATTTTGACCATTTTCGAGGATATGAGAAATATGGTCTATGGATGAGTTTGTGCATTTTAAGGGTGGTAGTAACTGTGAGGACACTTGACCCCTGGAAAGGATAATGATGGTCCATGGAGTGGACTTCATAAGTACGAGTTTTATCTCGATATGTTGGATACCCTAACAATATGAAGGGATGAAGTACTATTGGGTATAAAGGAGATATGATGTTGGTATTATGGAACGATTATAACTCCATGATGAGTCTGAGTAATCACGTCTTAGTCTTGTACAATTAGAAGGAAGGGAGACAATACAATTGGATGAATTTTAAGAATGCTAGGAAGCTGGAAGTTGGATGTTGGAATAATGATCAGTTGCCCTGAGGATGAGTTCAAGGTTTACAAGTGATGAGATGGGCCATAACCCACAGGCCCCAGGACCTGCCAAGAAGCAAGCACATTCTTGCTGAAGGAAAAACCCTGGAAGAGTTACGACTTTATCAACAGACGATTTTATAGGAGTTTACGCAAAACCTGAGAGTTGTGAAGAAACGATAGATGTTTGTTTGGCTTGCGGAACCCATGGATTTATCAAAAATTGGTTCGTCGACAAGAGAAATTCTGTAATGCTTGTGAGGATGACCGAGTGTTAGAATGCGAGATTTGCTAAACCATATACAGGGTAATGATTTGGGTGTGGGATGGATTGATCACCATACCGACTTACTCTTATTATTCGCCTTGCTATGTGGGATGGTAAATCTGAGTGACTTACCTATAGTAGAGAGACAACTATCAAAACCTTGTTTGAACCTTAGAATGGTATAGCAATTTTCCCCTTGTACAAGGCAGCTTTTGCCAATCATAGGATATACGGTGAGGATCAACCCAGACCCATTTCCTGCAGGAGAAACCATAAATTGTTGACCACCATGAGAAATCGATAGTTGTTTAGTATTGGCGCCAGACCCATCAGCTAAGAAGACCCAGTCTCGGAATAACCTTACCAAGATAAAAAGGACACAAGAATCGAGGTAAAGGTTATGCCACTACGGGAAGAGTCCAGAGAAAGAATTTTCCCGAGGATCTGAGAAGACCGACACTATTAAGAATAAGGATGGAGGATATGAATTTTGATGGAACCGTAACCATGTTTCTAAGGGTGGTAGCACCCCAGACCCCTGTGATGATCGATGGATTTTGAGAAGACCCCCACACCTAACCTATTTCTTTCTAGCCTCTCCGAATCTCGAGGACGAGATTCATTTTAAGGGTGGTAGGTTTGTAACATCCCAAAATTCTAAATTTCAGAATGTTATATTAAATAGATAGTTATGATTGATTGTTTGATTGATTGTGTGAAATTAAGTGAAAATTCGAATCTATTGAAAGTTAAATGAGAGGGAATAAAAGGACTTTCCCAAAATTTCATCTTTGCTTTTTGATCTACTTAAATTCAAATTCTTTTCAAATACAAAACCCTGGAGAGAAGATGACATGACTTCTTCCATTTAAATAAATGAAAAGGGTTTTTGAGAATATTTGAATTCCATTCAGAACTATTTCAAATTCAGAAACTTTAAGCAACTCAATGATTTTCACGAGAGAAGATAAGATGACTTCTTCAAAACATATGAAATATGAGTTGGAAGTTTCGAAGAACTCAAATTTAAAGTCCTTTTGAAATTATTTTCAATTTGGAGTTATTTGAGTTTTATCCAAATTATTTTTCTCCAAAAATAAAATATATGGAAATTAGGGTAAAATGATTCCCTGCATCAGAAAATTGGAGAGAAATAAATTTGAATTAAGTTTGGTATTTTGTAAAATGATTTTTATTGGATTTTATTGCACCAGTGGCACTCTTTGTTTTATTTAAATTTTTGTGTATTTTATTTGATCTTACAAAAATGTTCACATTGTAGGAAAACTTTTTCTGAAAATTTTGATATATTATATGCCTATATAATATTTTTATTTTTTTTATTTGTTTTTATTTGTTTTGTTTGTCTAGAAAAATCTTTATTAAAAAAACTTCTTTTCTCCCGCCGACTGGGCCGGCCCAGCTCCCAGGCCAGGCCACGGCCCAGTGCCCCACCGTCCCCGAGCTCCCGCAGGAGACCGGCTCCCGCACGGGAGCGCCGCTGCCAGAGTCCGGCCGGACTCCGCGTCCTCCTCGCTCTACCCCTCGCCCACGCAACACCCGCCCCTCCCCTGGCCTTTATAAGGCGAGATCCGCCGCCCCGCCTCTCTCTCTTCCTCGACGCGCCGCACTCGCCGAACCGCTACCGCTGCAGATCACCGCCGCTGGAGCCGCCGCACTCCGCCCGCCTCGCCGCCGTAGCTACGCCCGCCGCTCGCCTCCCCGCGCCGCCCGCGCCACCCCCGCCGCTCGCAGCGCCGCCCCGCGCCGTCTCCCGCCGCTGCCGTTGCCTCGCCGGAGCCGCCGCCCGCCTCTCCATTGACCGCCGCCGGCCGAACCCCGTTTGACCGGTAAAAACCGCCCCGGTCCGGTCTAGTCTTTTTGGTTTTCTTCGGTTTTATCTTAAAACCGGTTTTCCTTTTTCGTTAGATTTATTTAGTGGACGTTCGTTAGTTAGGGTCTGGTAGCGAACGATTTTCGTTCGTTAGCGTTCTGTAACGAACGTTCGTTCTTTAGTTTTTTTTTCTTTTTAATTTCCGCCAGGGACCCGTTTGTGATTACTTTATTTACAGATTAGTCCCTCTGTTTCAAACGATCACTACTTTTTACTCGTTTGTTCAAATCCAACGAAACCAACACCCACTTCTTCGTTACGATCCCCTCTATCCAGTAAAACAACTTAAACATATTTTTGGAAGTTTAAAATTTGATTTCAACAGATTTGAATTTGAATCTTCTTTTGGTCGTAACTCGAGTTTTATAACTCTGATTTAATTGATTCTTTTTGGAAATCAAAGCTCTTGACCTAAAATTTCTGATAAGGCCAAATTCACCTAATTTTGGTACTATTAGAAATTGTTTTATGTTGCAAGAGTTATTTGCTTGGTTTTGATGTTTTTCGAATTGTCTCTTCGTTCTTTCCGATCTTATGAGTGAGTGCTTATGTGTGGTTACTATTGCTTGCTCTCGATAGATTGAACGGAGTGTGATGAGTAGAACTATCAAGAGTTTTCAGTGCGAATGATCTTCATCAACAGTACAGGCAAGTTCACACTTTGATCATATCCCTTACATACCCAGTTTTTATGCATTAGTTTCACCCTCAAACTTTGCATGAGTAGGATTGATAACATGTGGGTATTGGGAAGTAGTTGATGAGGTAGGAACCTATTGCCCTGCATTCAAACCTTGGGAGTTACTTTTACGTTGCTTACATTGCTATGCTATGCTCGTAGACGTGGTTTGGGTTTGAGTGTATTCATGACAGATGTGAGTATTCTTAATTAATGGTTAACTTAAGGTGGCAACTTAAATAAACATCTGGGTGGATTGAGGCACCTGGGGAAACCAGAGATTGCCTTTTTTTGGAAATCCCGGGGTACCGTGTGATTCTCCTATGGACTACCACCCAGGCTCAAAGGGATCATGTGATTATTCATACTAGAAACTTCCGTGTGCAGCCACAAGCTATTATGGGCTCTAGCATAGTTGACTAAGTTGTGTGAACTCTTAAAGTGGTAGACTAGCCGATGTAGGGGATGTAGGTGGTACTGTCGACCCATCGTAAGGTGCTATCGCTTCTGAAAGACAGTTTCTCGGTCATCCGTTTCTCAAACACCCTGTAGTGCGAGAAATCCAACGGAGGAGATCGAGTCTTGTGGGGAAAAGTGCGCAAACCTCTGCAGAGTGTACAAACTGATCATGGTTAGCCGTGTCCCCAGTTATGGACTTCTTGAGTATCTGGTTCTTGGATTATCCTGTTGATCTCATCGCTCCATATAATTAATTTGTTGGGTTGTTAATTACTCTTAATTGGGATTGAGATGGGGTTTACCATTCTCAATGTTTTCAACCAACTTTGTAGTTAAATAAAATGTATTCCTTTGCAGTAGGGAAAAATTGGCTTTTCGCAAAAACAATATAACCATAGAGCTTTTCCACCAGCCATATATGCATGTAGTGATCGCTATTATTCATCATTATCCTATGGTGTGAATTTGCCAGTACATTCAATGTACTGACCCTTTGTGGCTGCAATGTCTCATGTTGTAGGATTCTTACGACGAGTAAGTGATACGTTAGGGTTACGATTTCTACACTCAACTTTGCCGTTGGTGTTGATGGGAATCCATAGCCTTGTTGTTACTTCCGCTATATGGATTGAGGTAATAGTATTTAAGTTACTTTATACATGTGATTTACCTCGGTTATAAATCCTCGAGTACTGTGTGTGTCAGCATACCGATCCAGGGATGACACTTAAGCACAGAGACTTGACCGTCTGAGGTCGGGTCGCTGCATTTAAGCTCAGTAAAATAATTTTCATAAATCATAGTAACGTGATTTTGCTCTGAAGGTTTTACACAATATTGAGATACAAAT
The DNA here is from genome assembly GCF_018294505.1 of Triticum aestivum. Lineage (NCBI taxonomy): Eukaryota > Viridiplantae > Streptophyta > Magnoliopsida > Poales > Poaceae > Triticum > Triticum aestivum. Next base: position 30,610,505 of record NC_057808.1, read on the forward strand.
TACCCATGTTGTCCTAATTTTTCAAAAAAATTGGAGGTATAGAAGTATACGAAGTTTTCGCATTGCTACAGATTGTTTTGTTTTTGACAGATCCTGTTTTCTTTGCGTTGTGTGCTTGTTTTGATGAATCTATGGCCTTTATTGGGGGGTATAAGCCATAGTAAAGTTGAAATACAGTAGATATAATGCAAAATAAAATATGAATGGGTTTGCAACAATACTTAGAGTGGTGATTTGCTTTGTTATACATGAAGGTTTTGTTAAGTTTTGTGTGATTGAAGTTTTCAAGTTTTGGGTGAGATCATGATGGATGAAGGAATAAGGAGAAGTAAGAGCCTAAGCTTGGAGATGCCCCATGGCACCCCAAGATAATATTCAAGGATGAGCAAGCAACTAAGCTTGGGGATGCCCCGAGTGGCACCCCCTCTTTCTTCTAACGACCATCGGTATTTTACTTGGAGCTATATTTTTATTCGTCACATATCATGGGTTTTGCTTGGAGCGTCTTGTATTATATGAGTCTTTGCTTGTTTTACCTTTTAGTTTTTCACAAGTATCCTTGCTGGACACACCTATTTGAGAGAGCCAAAACTATGCTATAATTTGTTAGAATTGCTCTATGCTTCACTTAAATTCTTTTGAGCTATGGAATTGCTCTAGTGCTTCAATTATATCCTTTTCAGCACGACATGCTTTAATATTTTTGAAGAAATGATCTCATGCTTCACTTATATTTATTTGAGAGTTAGTAATTTTGAAGAAATTCTCTCATGCTTCACTTATATTATTTTGAGAGATGAAAATATTTATGCTCATGTTCTTCACTTAAATTTGTTTGAGCTAGTCAAAAAGCACTTGCAACTTATGAAACTAGTCCCAAAGTGATAGATATTCAAGAGGGATATAATAAAACCTTTCATGAAGATCATTGCACAAAATAAACTTGATTCTTAGTAATAGTTTTTGCGATATGATGATAGTGATATGTGAGATGTTGATGAGTAATTATGCTTTAGTAAGAATATTGGTGTTAAGATTTTCGATTCCCTATGAAAGCACGAAAGTCAATAGTTATGCAATGAAATTACATCCTACTTGTGGAGCATTATTCGGTGTTAGTTATGCTTAATGCTCGCTTAAATAATTTTTTGTTTCTTGGTTGGTTGCTTCTCAATCTTTTTGCTAGCCTCCACTTGTACTAAGTAGAAATACTACTTGTGCATCCAAAATCCTTAAGCCCAGTTTTGCCACTTGAGTCCACCATACCTACCTATATGCGGTATTCCCGTACCGTTATCAGTAAATTTGTATGTGCCATCTGTAATTTTCAAAATAAATTTCATTTTTGTGTGCTCGTACCGCTCATGAAGCTGCAGGGGGTGGCCAATATTTTCCATGCTAGATGTGTTATTCTCAAGATGAGTGTTTATTCACTTGTCATTGCATGAGAGTACGACAAAGGTCTTAGGGATGCCCAGTCCCGAATGAAAAAGAAATTTACTTTATGTTGTAAAATAATAAATTTCTTGGAAAGTATTGGTATGGAGGGCACCCGTGGATACGGCTATCCATGGATTGTGAAAGAATGGTGGAAAAAGGAATAGACTTTATTTTCTGTTCGGGAACCGCCTATGATATATCTAGCATGGAAAGTTTTGGGAATTACTCGGTCATTTTCGTTGATAGGAAAAGCATGCCACCCAAAATATGACGAGCAGGAATTAAGCTTGGTCAGGCTGATATGTCTCCAACGTATCTGTAATTTTTTATTGTTCCATGTTGTTATATTATCATTCTTGGATGTTTTACAATCATTTTATAGCAACTTTATATCATTTTTGGGACTAACCTATTGACATAGTGCCCAGTGTCAGTTGCTGTTTTTTGCTTTTTTTTACTTCGCAGAATATCAGTACCAAACAGAGTCCAAACGTAGCGAAACTTTTTGGAGAAATTTTCTGGACCAGAAGACACCTGTTGGGTTGTGCTATGTCACCTGAAGGGGGCTCCGAGGGGAGCACAACCCACCTGGGCACGCCCTAGTGGGTTGTGCCCACCTCTGGCGCCTCTTGCACCGCCTCTTTGCTCTATAAATACCTCGAAAATCCAAAAACCCAAAGCGTGTCGACAAAACACAATCCCAGCCGCCGCAAGTTCCAGAACCACCAGATCCAATATAGACACCATCACGGAGGGGTTCACCATCCTCATTGGTGCCTCTCCGATGATGTGTGAGTAGTTCATTGTAGACCTACGGGTCCGTAGGCAGTAGCCAGATGGCTTCTTCTCTCTTTTGATTCTCAATACAATGGTCTCTTGGAGATCTATTTGATGTAACTCTTTTTGCGGTGTGTTTGTTGGGATCCGATGAACATTGAGTTTATGATCAGATCTATTTATCCATGAAAGTTATTTGAGTTTTGATCTCTTATATGCATGATTACTTATAGCCTCATATTTCTTCTTCGAATCTTTGGTTTAGTTAGGCCAACTAGATACACTTTGGTTTACTTATAGCCTCGTATTTCTTGCCATGGGAAGAGGCGCTTTGTGATGGGTTCGATCGTGCGGTGTTCCACTGGTACATCGAGGTGCTATACAAACGGTTGTTAACCCCTTTCCGCAATGACGTTCTAAACCGTCGCCTAGTGAGTGAGTGCGATAGGGGGTCCTTCCCACACGACCCAGAAACCATCGAGGATAGGGAGCCTTGATGCATATAGATGTCCCTATAAAACCGTTTCTTATATCTCGAATATCCCAAACGATTCATCCTTGCTACTCGTTTGTGCTCGCATTGCCATTGCAGTCGGAGTTCTGTGGTTTTACCTAGAACCAGGCACATTCCAGGCACGAGAGTTTTCAGGCACGTACCAAACTGGCTCCACGTTTATGATGCCTGGCACATCACAAATAGTTCATGATTGTAACCGTGTATGATAGGTAGACAATCACACACATTTAGTATTCCCGCACCGTTTGTGATAGTGTCTAACATCACACACGCTTTGTAAACGACAACTGTGTGCATTGTTACACATGTTTCCTCTCTGTGAACTGTGTCGGATTATGATGTATATTGCACACACTGTGCTTTATAGACCGTGTGTGATATAATGACCTACAGACCGTAATTTCACCCTAATTTAATTGCTGCTATTTAAAATTGTACCTAATTTGAACTTGAAAGTAGGCTATAGCTTTATTCATATCCATCAGGTTCGAGCAACCAATGCATTATTCGATTCATAGGTACATATGTTCAAGAATTACATAAGCACCAAATGAAGAATGATGAACCAGGGTTCTATACTTGTACTATTGCAGATGGTAAAGAAAGAGGCGACAGACATTCTGGTTGCTGAACAAGGTGAAGCGGAATGGCCCTATTGTGCTCTCCTGGATGCAGAAGGCATGCACGACTCTAGTCCAACCCCTTGTGATGGCCGGCCGCCAATCATGTAGTTTTAGAGGTAATCTTGAGTAAACTGCTTCAGGATCCACTACAAAGGAAAAAAGATTCAAACATTGTCATCTAACACAACTCATTACGTGCAGTAAAAAGAAGGTTACAGAGTTCTTACTTACCATCCTTCAGTTCACTGTTGTCTTGCATAAAGTGTAAACAAATAGTTCGATTGACATCTTTTGACCCATTTTAATAACAATCTTTATCTGTTTCCTCACTTGATGCTGGTTCATAAATATCTCATTGCCCCATACGCAGAAAGGGTCGAAGTGGGGATCTTTGGCAGTGACATATGTACCTAAAAGCACCAAGTTAATATTAGAAGCTAAACAACAATTGCAAAATGATGTAGTACAACACTCCCTCCATCCCATTATATAAGATTTTATTACATGTATATCTAGACATCATCAGTACAATGCATATTTAGTCATTCAGTACAATGCATGTTGCTATGTAGCCTCAGATATATTAAATATGGCCCTAGTCAACCTACTGATAAATGGGTTACAGATATATTCGGTGAAATGTCTGATTTGACGATTAATCCCTTATCAGCCCCAGGCTATATGGTACCAGCTACCGATATCCTCAACAGTGAGTACATATAAGCAATGCAATGAAACTAACCTCGATGGAAAACAACACTGTTCTCAATATTTTCCTGTATGAGTACATATAAAGGCATGTTAAGCACAACAGGCTAGACATCAACCAAATATATCCATGGTAGACAACATAATCTACAAATGATTGCTTCAGTGTGCAGGTTTAAGCACGCTAGTTAAGCAAAACAAGAAGTGGAAAGGTGTGTTAACTGCATCAGGCATAACATTTAAAAACAAGCAAATAGTCACTCAAACTGGTATTGTGCAGGTCTAAAGTACACTAGTTATTGTTAAAAAAACAAAAAGGCATGTTAACTAGAACATCCTTAACAGCAACCAAATATCGTAATTCATAGTGGTATTGTTGAAACTGTTATTGATGAAATTGAACTGCACGGCAAATAGTTGCACATATAGAGCATCACATTGTGAAGAACTGAAATAAACAAGGCATAAGGTCATCTCTAGCCGATCCTTTAAAAGTTAATGGACTAAAACCCTTAATGTATATATATATATATACTCCAGCAATTTTTGGCCGTTTCTACTTCAATTTGATCAAGTTCAAAGCAGGTTCAACCGAAAGTAGCATGCATTCAAACATAAACATAGATAGTTTTGCATAACCAAACATAAGACATAAACTTAAACTAAGCTAAACTACTTTTGGTTGAAGTGGAGGTCGAGTCAATCCTTCCTCGTCAGGTACGGTGTGCCGCGAGTCGGGTCCGGGCCGGTGCCGTCGTCTGGGTCGTTGGGGAAGACACTCCTCCACTCGTCAACGTTGATCTCCTCGTCCTCGCCGCCCACCTCGATGCCCTCTGTGCAGCCGTCCATGCCGCCTTCGACCTCGTCATCGGAGGAGAGCACGATAACCTCGCCACCCTCGGCACCGACAAAGATCACCCGCTCCACCTCCATGAGCTCTGGGTGCTGCCGGCGGAGCTCTTGCATGTAGGCCTCGGCGGCGGCCTCGGCCTCGAGGCGCTCCCATGCCTTGCGGTCCTCCCACGCCTTAGCCGAGCTCACCACCCTGGCTCCAGCGGAACAACGTCGACCGGACATGTGCTGAAGGGGAAATTGAGCCTAGCCGCCGCGCTGTGGTAGCGGACCTGCCAGCGGTCGTACTTCATGGCCGCGAGCTCGGCCGTGTGGAAGCTATCAAGCCACCTGCGGGTGTCGGTCTCTCAATTCGTAATCTCATCGACCCACGTCCCCCACCGCTGCTGCCGGACCCCGATGTAGGACCTCGTCGGTAGCCAGGCTCGAGGGAGGACGGGGAAGTCCTCGAACCAACGTAGGGGCACGGCGGCGCGTGGATCGAGCGACCGGCGATGGCGGATCGATAAAGAGCCCGCTGAGGACCACGTGATACGTCTCCAACGTATCTATAATTTTTTATTGTTCCATGCTGTTATATTATCAATCTTGGATGTTTTATAATCATTTTATATCATTTTTTGGTACTAACCTATTGGCATAGTGCCAAGTGCCAGTTGTTGTTTTCTGCATGTTTTTTACATCGCGGGAAATCAATATCAGACGGAGTCCAAACGCAATGAAACTCCACGGAGAATTTTTATGGACCAGAAGGAACGTAATGGGCCCTGGCTGCGCCTGGGGGTGCCCCTGTTGGGGAACGTAGCAATAATTCAAAATTTTCCTACGTGTCACCAAGATCAATCTAGGAGATGCTAGCAACGAGAGAGAGGGAGTGCATTTTCATACCCTTGAAGATCGCTAAGCGGAAGCGTTACAAGAACGCGGTTGATGGAGTCGTACTCGTGGCGATTCAAATCGCGGAAGATCTGATCTAGCGCCGAACGGACGGCGCCTCCTCGTTCAACACACGTACAGCCCGGAGACGTCTCCTCCTTCTTGATCTAGCAAGGGGAGAGGAGAAGTTGAGGGAGAACTCCAGCAGCACGACGGCATGGTGGCGATGGAGCTCATGGTTCTCCGGCAGAGCTTCGCTAAGCACTACGAAGGAGGAGGAGGAGGAGTTGGAGAGGGGGAGGGCTGTGCCAGGGGAAGGGTGTGGCTGCCCTCCCACACCCTCACTATATATAGGGGGAAGGGGAGAGGGGGGAGGCGCCCTAGGGTTTACCCTAGGGGGCGGCGCCTAGGGCAGATTGGATCTCCCTACGGAAACCCTAGGGAGACTTGGCCCCCAAGCCAAGCAGGTGGAGGCTTGCCTCCCAAGCCAGGTGGAGGCACCCCACGTCCCCAAGTAACGTGGGAAAGGGTGTGGGGGCGCAAAGCCCCTTAGTGGGCTGGTTTGCCCCCTCCCCTTGGCCCATGAGGCCCTGCAACACTTGCCGGGGGCCCCGAAACACCTTTCGGTCATGCTGGCCATAGCCTGGTACCCCCAGAACACTTCCGGACTCCAATACCCTTCGTCCAATATACCGATCTTCACCTCCGGACCATTCCGGAACTCCTCGTGACATCCGTGATCTCATCCGGAACTCCGAACTACCTTCGGTAACCACATACTATTTCCCATAACAACTCTAGCGTCACCGAACCTTAAGTGTGTAGACCCTACGGGTTCGGGAACCATGCAGACATGACCGAGACCTCTCTCCCGCCAATAACCAACAGCGGGATCTGGATACCCATGTTGGCTCCCACATGTTCCACGATGATCTCACCGGATGAACCACGATGTCGAGGATTCAGTCAATCCCATATACAATTCCCTTTGTCCATCGGTATGTTACTTGCCCGAGATTCGTTCCTCGGTATCCCCATACCTTGTTCAATCTCGTTACCGGCAAGTCTCTTTACTTGTTCCGTAACGCATGATCCCGTGGCTAACTCATTAGTCACAGTGAGCTCATTATGATGATGCATTACCAAGTGGGCCCAGAGATACCTCTCCGTCACATGGATTGACAAATCCCAGTCTCGATTCGTGCCAACCCAACAGACAATTTCGGAGATACCTGTAGTGCACCTTTATAGTCACCCAGTTACGTTGTGATGTTTGATACACCCAAAGCATTCCTACGGTATCCGGGAGTTGCACAATCTCATGGTCTAAGGAAATGATACTTGACATTAGAAAAGCTCTAGCAAACGAACTACGCGATCTTGTGCTATGCTTAGGATTGGGACTTGTCCATCACATCATTCTCCTAATGATGTGATCCCGTTTTCAACAACATCCAATGTCCATGGTCAGGAAACCACAACCATCTGTTGATCAACGAGCTAGTCAACTAGAGGCTCACTAGGGACATGTTGTGGTCTATGTATTCACACATTTATTACGGTTTCCGGTTAATACAATTATATCATGAACAATAGACAATTAGCATGAACAAGGAAATATAATAATAACTATTTTATTATTGCCTCTAGGGCATATTTCCAACAGTCTCCCACTTGCACTAGAGTCAATAATCTAGTTACATTGTGATGAATCGAACACCCATAGAGTTCTGGTGTTGATCATGTTTTGCTCGTGGAAGAGGTTTAGTCAACGGATCTGCGACATTCAGATCCGTATGCACTTTACAAATATCTATGTCTCCATCTTGAATGTATTCACGAATGGAGTTGAAGCGACGCTTGATATGCCTGGTCTTCTTGTGAAACCTGGGCTCCTTGGCAAGGGCAATAGCTTCAGTGTTGTCACAGAAGAGAGTAATCGGGCCCGACGCAATGGGAATTACTCCTAGGTCGGTGATGAACTCCTTCATCCAGACTGCTTCCTGCGCTGCCTTCGAGGCAGCTATGTACTCCGGTTCACATGTAGATCCCGCCACGACGCTTTGCTTGCAACTGCACCAGCTGACTGCCCCACCATTCAAAATGTACACGTATCCGGTTTGTGACTTGGAGTCATCCAGATCTGTGTCGAAGCTAGCATCGACGTAACCCTTTACAACGAGCTCTTCGTCACCTCCATAAACGAGAAACATATCCCTACTCCTTTTCAGGTACTTCAGTATATTCTTGACCGCTGTCCAGTGTTCCATGCCGGGATTACTTTGGTACCTCCCTACAAAACTTATGGCAAGGTTCACATCAGGTCTGGTACACAGCATGGAATACATAATAGACCCTATGGCTGAGGCATAGGGGATGACACTCATCTTTTCTCTATCTTCTGTCGAGGTCAGGCATTGAGCCGTGCTCAATCTCACACCTTGTAATATAGGCAAGAACCCCTTCTTGGACTGATCCATATTGAACTTCTTCAATATCTTGTCAAGGTATGTGCTTTGTGAAAGACCAATGAGGCGTCTCCATCTATCTCTATAGATCTTGATGTCTAATATCTAAGCAGCTTCTCCAAGGTCCTTCATTGAAAAACACTTATTCAAGTAGGCCTTTATGCTTTCCAAAAGTTCTATATCATTTCCCATCAATAGTATATCATCCACATATAATATGAGAAAGGCTACAGAGCTCCCACTCAATTTCTTGTAAACACAGGCTTCTCCATAAGTCTACATAAACCCAAACGCTTTGATCATTTCATCAAAGCGAATGTTCCAACTCCCTTGCACCAGCCCATAGATGGAGCGCTGGAGCTTGCATACCTTGTCAGCATTCTTAGGATCGAGAAAACCTTCCGGCTGCATCATATACAATTCTTCCTTAAGGAAACCATTAAGGAATGCCATTTTCGCGTCCATTTGCCATATCTCATAATCATAGAATGCGGCAATTGCTAACATGATTCGGACAGACTTCAGCTTCACTACGGGTGAGAAGGTCTCATCGTAGTCAACCCCTTGAACTTGTCGATAACCCTTAGCGACAAGTCGAGCCTTATAGATGGTCACATTACCAGCCGTGTCAGTCTTCTTCTTAAAGATCCATTTATTCTCTATGGCTTGCCGATCATCGGGAAAGTCTGTCAAAGTCCATACTTCATTTTCATACATGGATCCTATCTCGGATTTCATGGCTTCAAGCCATTTGTTGGAATCCGGGCCCTCCATCGCTTCTTCATAGTTCGAAGGTTCACTGTTGTCTAACAGCATGATTTCCAGAAGGGTTGCCGTACCACTCTGGTGCGGAACGTGTCCTTGTGGACCTACGAAGTTCAGTAGCACGTTGATCCGAAGTTTCATGATCATCATCATTAACTTCCTCTCTAGTCGGTGCAGGCACCACAGAAACATCTTCCTGAGCTACGCTACTTTCCGGTTCAACATGTAGTACCTCATCAAGTTCTACTTTCCTCCCACTTACTTCTTTCCAGAGAAACTCTTTCTCTAGAAAGGATCCATTCTTAGCAACAAAGATCTTGCCTTCGGATCTGAGGTAGAAGGTATACCCAATAGTTTCCTTAGGGTATCCTATGAAGACGCATTTTTCCGACTTGGGTTCGAGCTTTTCAGGTTGAAGTTTCTTGACGTAAGCATCGCATCCCCAAACTTTCAGAAACGACAGCTTAGGTTTCTTTCCAAACCATAATTCATAAGGTGTCGTCTCAACACATTTCGACGGAGCCCTATTTAAAGTGAATGCGGCAGTCTCTAACGCATAACCCCAAAATAATAGTGGTAGATCGGTAAGAGACATCATAGATCGCACCATATCCAATAGAGTGCGAGTACGACGTTCGGACACACCATTACGTTGAGGTGTTCCAGGCGGCGTGAGTTGTGAAACAGTTCCACATTTCCTTAAGTGCGTGCCAAACTCGTGACTCAAATATTCCCCACCACGATCTGATCGTAAGAACTTTATATTCCTGTCACGTTGATTCTCAACCTCACTCTGAAATTCCTTGAACTTTTCAAAGGTCTTAGACTTGTGTTTCATTAAGTAGACATACCCATATCTACTTAAGTCATCAGTGAGGGTGGGAACATAACGATAACCACCGCATTAAACGAGATCCTGATACAATGTTCATGCTCAAAGCTGGTACTAAATAACAATTATTGAGGTTTAAAACTAATCCCGAAGATAGATGTAGAGGCAGCGTGCCGACGGCGATCACATCAACCTTGGAACCATTCCCGACGCGCATCGTCACCTCGTCCTTCGCCAGTCTCCGCTTATTCCGCGGCTCCTGTTTTGAGTTACAAATATGACCAACCGCACCGGTATCAAATACCGAGGAGCTACTACGAGTGCTGGTAAGGTACACATCAATAACGTGTATATCATATATACCTTTGGTGTTGCCGGCCTTCTTACTCGCTAAGTACTTGGGGCAGCTCCGCTTCCAGTGACCATTTCCCTTGCAATAAAAGCACTCAGTCTCAGTCTTGGGTCCATTCTCTGGCTTCTTCCCAGCAACTGGCTTACCGGGCGCGGCAACTCCCTTGCCGTCCTTCTTGAAGTTCTTCTTACCCTTGCCTTTCTTGAAACTAGTGGTCTTATTCACCATCAACACTTGATGTTCCTTTTTGATTTCCACCTCCACTGATTTCAGCATTGAATATAACTCAGGAATGGACTTCTCCATCCCTTGCATATTGTAGTTCATCACAAAGCTCTTGTAGCTAGGTGGAAGCGACTGGAGGATCCTGTCAATGACCGAGTCATCTGGAAGATTAACTCCCAGCTGAGACAAGCGGTTGTGCAACCCAGACATTTTGAGTATGTGCTCGCTGACAGAACTGTTTTCCTCCATCTTACAACTATAGAACTTGTCAGAGACTTCATATCTCTCGACTCGGGCATGAGCTTGGAAAACCATTTTCAGCTCTTGGAACATCTCATATGCTCCGTGCTGCTCAAAACGCTTTTGGAGCCCCGATTCTAAGCTGTAAAGCATGCCGCACCGAACTAGGGAATAATCATCAATACGTGACTGCCAGGCGTTCATAACGTCTTGATTTGCTGGAAAATGGGTGCTTCACCTAGCGGTGCTTCAAGGACATATGCTTTCTTGGAAGCTATGAGGATGATCCTCAAGTTATGGACCCAATCTGTATAGTTGCTACCATCGTCTTTCAGCTTGGTTTTCTCTAGGAACGCGTTGAAGTTGTTGGAAACATTGGCGTGGGCCATTGGAACTACAGGATAGATTGTAAAGACAACTTTAGACTAAGTTCATGATAGTTAAGTTCATCTAATCAAATTATTAATGAACTCCCACTTAGATAGACATCCCTCTATTCATCTAAGTGATACATGATCCGAATCGACTAGGTCATGTCCGATCATCACGTGAGACGGACTAGTCATCAATGGTGAACATCTCCAAGTTGATCGTATCTACTATACGACTCATGTTCAGCCTTTCGGTCTCTCGTGTTCCGAGGCCATGTCTGTACATGCTAGGCTCGTCAAGTCAACCTAAGTGTTTCGCATGTGTAAATCTGGCTTACACCCACTATATGCGAATGTTAGAATCTATCACACCCGATCATCACGTGGTGCTTTGAAACAACGATCCTTCGCAACGGTGCACAGTTAGGGGGAACACTTCCTTGAAATTTTGTGAGCGATCATATTATGTATGCTACTGTCGTTCTAAGCAAATAAGATGCAAACATGATAAACATCACATGCAATTCATAAAGTGACAAGATATGGCTAATATCATCTTGCGCCTTTGATCTCCATCTTCGAGGCGCGGCATGATCACCATCGTCACCGGCATGACACCATGATCTCCATCGTCGTGTCTTCATGAAGTTGTCTCGCCAACTATTACTTCTACTACTATGGCTAACGGTTAGCAATAAAGTAAAGTAATTACATGGCGTTTACATTGACTCGTAGGTCATAAAATAAATTAAGACAACTCCTATGGCTCCTGCCGGTTGTCATACTCATCTACATGCAAGTCGTGATTCCTATTACAAGAACATAATCAATCTCATACATCACATATATAATTCATCACATCCTTTTGTCCATATCACATCACATGGCATACCCTGCAAAAACAAGTTAGACGTCCTCTAATTGTTGTTTGCATGTTTTATGTGGCTGCTATGGGTCTCTAGCAAGAACGTTTCTTACCTATGCAAAAGCCATAACGGTGATATGCCAATTGCTATTTACCCTCCATAAGGACCCTCTTCATCGAATCCAATTCGACTAAAGTGGGAGAGACAGACACCCGCTAGCCACCTTATGCAACAAGTGCATGTCAGTCGGTGGAACCTGTCTCACGTAAGCGTACGTGTAAGGTCGGTCCGAGCCGCTTCATCCCACAATGCCGCCGAATCAAGATAGGACTAGTAACGGCAAGCAAATTGACCAATTCATCGCCCACAACTACTTGTGTTCAACTCGTGCATAGAATCTACGCATAGACCTAGCTCATGATGCCACTGTTGGGGAACGTAGCAATAATTCGAAATTTTCCTACGTGTCACCAAGATCAATCTAGGAGATGCTAGCAACGAGAGAGAGAGGGAGTGCATCTTCATACCCTTGAAGATCGCTAAGCGGAAGCGTTACAAGAACGCGGTTCATGGAGTAGTACTCGCGGCGATTCAAATCGCGGAAGATCCGATCTAGCGCCGAATGGACGGCGCCTCCGCGTTCAACACACGTACAGCCCCGGGACGTCTCCTCCTTCTTGATCCAGCAAGGGAAGAGGAGAATTTGAGGGAGAACTCCAACAGCACGACAGCGTGGTGGCGATGGAGCTCGTGGTTCTCCGGTAGAGCTTCGCTAAGCACTACGGAGGAGTTGGAGAGGGGGAGGGCTGCGCCAGGGGAAAGGTGCGGCGGCCCTCCCACCCCCTCACTATATATTGGGGGAAGGGGAGAGGGGGGAGGCGCCCTAGGGTTTCCCTAGGGGCGGCGGCTAGGGCATATTGGATCTCCCTAGGGAAACCCTAAGGAGACTTGGCCCCCAAGCCAAGCAGGTGGAGGCTTGCCTCCCAAGCAAGGAGGAGGCGCCCCACCTCCCCAAGTAACGTGGGAAAGGGTGTGGGGGCGCACAGCCCCTTAGTGGGCTGGTTTGCCCCCTCCCCTTGGCCCATGAGGCCCTGCAACACTTAACGGGGCCCCCGAAACACCTTTCGGTCATGTTGGCCATAGCCTGGTACCCCCGGAACACTTCCGGACTCCAATACCCTTCCTCCAATATACCGATCTTCACCTCCGGACCATTTCGGAACTCCTCATGATGTCCGGGATCTCATCTGGGACTCCGAACTACCTTCAGTAACCACATACTATTTCCCATAACAACTCTAGCGTCACCGAACCTTAAGTGTGTAGACCCTACGGGTTCGGGAACCATGACCGAGACCTCTCTCCGGCCAATAACCAACAGCGGGATCTGGATACCCATGTTGGCTCCCACATGTTCCACGATGATCTCATAGGATGAACCACGATGTCGGGGATTCAATCAATCCCATATACAATTCCCTTTGTCCATCGGTATGTTACTTGCCCGAGATTCGATCGTCGGTATCTCTATACCTTGTTCAATCTCATTACCGGCAAGTCTCTTTACTCGTTCCGTAACGCATGATCCCGTGGCTAACTCATTAGTCACACTGAGCTCATTATGATGATGCATTATCGAGTGGGCCCAGAGATACCTCTCCGTCACACGGATTGACAAATCCCAGTCTCGATTCGTCCCGACCCAACAGACACTTTCGGAGATACCTGTAGTGCACCTTTAGAGTCACCCAGTTATGTTGTGATGTTTGATACACCCAAAGCATTCCTACGGTATCCGGGAGTTGCACAATCTCATGGTCTAAGGAAACGATACTTGACATTAGAAAAGCTCTAGCAAACGAACTACGCGATCTTGTGCTATGCTTAGGATTGGGACTTGTCCATCACATCATTCTCCTAATGATGTGATCCTTTTATCAACGACATCCAATGTCCATGGTCAGGAAACCAGAACCATCTATTGATCAATGAGCTAGTCAACTGGAGGCTTACTAGGGACATGTTGTGCTCTTTGTATTCACACATGTATTACGGTTTCCGGTTAATACAATTATAACTTTTTTATTATTGCCTCTAGGGCATATTTCCAACAGCCCCGAGGGGGGCAGAACCCACCAGGGCGCGCTAGGAGCTCCAGGCGTGCCCTGGTGGGTTGTGCCCACATCGGGTGCCCCCCGGACCTCCTCTTTTCTCTATAAACACCCCAATATTCCAGAAACCCTAGGGGAGTCCAGAACCACCAGATCCAATCTAGACACCATCTCGGATGTGGTTCACCACCTCCATTGGTGCCTCTCCGATGATGCGTGAGTAGTTCTTTGTAGACCTTCGGGTCCATAGTTAGTAGCTAGATGGCTTCATCTCTCTGTCTGAATTCTCAATACAATGATCTCTTGGAGATCCATATGATGTAACTCTTTTGCGGTGTGTTTGTTGGGATCGATGAACTTTGAGTTTATGATCAGATCTATCTTTTTATATCCATGAAAGTTATTTGAGTTTCTTTGATCTCTTATATGCACGATCTCTTATAGCCTCGTATTTCTTCTCCGATATTTGGGTTTTGTTTGGCCAACTTGATCTATTTATCTTGCAATGGGAAGAGGTGCTTTGTAGTGGGTTCGATCTTACAGTGCTTTATCCCAGTGACAGAAAGGGAAACGCCACGTATGTATCGTTGCTACTAAGGATAAAACGATGGGGTCTATCTCTACATAGATAGATCTTGTCTACATCATGTCATCGTTTTTATTGCATTACTCCATTTTTCCACGAACTTAATGTTGGGGATCGTAGCAGAATTTTAAAATTTTCCTACGCATCACCAAGATCATCTATGGAGTGTACTAGCAACGAGGGGAAAGGAGTGCATCTACATACCCTTGTAGATCACGAGCGGAAGCGTTCCAATGAACGAGGTTGATGGAGTCGTACTCGCCGTGATTCAAATCACCGATGACCGAGTGCCGAATGGACGGCACCTCCGCGTTCAACACACGTACAGAGCAGCAACGTCTCCTCCTTCTTGATCCAGCAAGGGGGAAGGAGAGGTTGATGGAGATCCAGCAGCACGACGGCGTGGTGGTGGATGTAGCGGGATCTCGGCAGGGCTTCGCCGAGCTTCTTCGAGAGGGAGAGGTGTAGCAGGGGAGGAGGGAGGCGCCCAAGGCTGTAGTAATGCTGCCCTCCCTCCCCCCCCCTTTATATAGGCCCCCTGGGAGGGGGGCGCCGGCCAGGAACCCATCTGCATGGGGGGCGGCGGCCAGGGGGGAGACTTGCCCCCCAAGGCAAGTGGGGCGCCCCCCCACCCTAGGGTTTCGAACCCTAGGCGCAGGGGGAGGCCCATGGGGGGCGCCCCAGCCCACTAAGGGCTGGTTCCCTTCCCACTTCAGCCCATGGGCCCCTCCGGGATAGGTGGCCCCACCCGGTGGACCCCCGGGACCCTTCCGGTGGTCCCGGTACAATACCGGTGACCCCCAAAACTTTCCCGGTGGCCAAAACTTGACTCTATATATAATTCTTCACCTCCGGACCATTCCGGAACTCCTCGTGACGTCCGGGATCTCATCCGGGACTCCGAACAACTTTCGGGTTTCCGCATACTCATATCTCTACAACCCTAGCGTCACCGAACCTTAAGTGTGTAGACCCTACGGGTTCGGGAGACATGCAGAGATGACCGAGACGCCTCTCCGGTCAATAACCAACAGCGGGATCTGGATACCCATGTTGGCTCCCACATGTTCCACGATGATCTCATCGGATGAACCACGATGTCGAGGATTCAATCAATCCCGTATACAATTCCCTTTGTCAATCGGTATGTTACTTGCCCGAGATTCGATCGTCGGTATCCCAATACCTTGTTCAATCTCGTTACCGGCAAGTCTCTTTACTCGTACCGTAATGCATGATCCCGTGACTAACTCCTTAGTCACATTGAGCTCATTATGATGGTGCATTACCGAGTGGGCCCAGAGATACCTCTCCGTCATACGGAGTGACAAATCCCAGTCTCGATCCGTGCCAACCCAACAGACACTTTCGGAGATACCCGTAGTATACCTTTATAGTCACCCAGTTACGTTGTGACGTTTGGCACACCCAAAGTACTCCTACGGTATCCGGGAGTTGCACGATCTCATGGTCTAAGGAGAAGATACTTGACATTGGAAAAGCTCTAGCAAACGAACTACATGATCTTTGAGCTATGCTTAGGATTGGGTCTTGTCCATCACATCATTCTCCTAATGATGTGATCCCGTTATCAATGACATCCAATGTCCATAGTCAGGAAACCATGACTATCTGTTGATCAATGAGCTAGTCAACTAGAGGCTTACTAGGGACACGTTGTGCTCTATGTATTCACACATGCATTACGATTTCCGGATAACACAATTATAGCATGAACAATAGACAATTACCATGAACAAAGAAATGTAATAATAACCATTTATTATTGCCTCTAGGGCTTATTTCCAACAGTCTCCCACTTGCACTAGAGTCAATAATCTAGTTACATTGTGATGAATCGAACACCCATTGCGTCCTGGTGTTGATCATGTTTTGCTCTAGGGATAGGTTTAGTCAACGGATCTGCTACATTCAGGTCCGTATGTACTTTACAAATATCTATGTCTCCATTTTGAACACTTTCACGAATGGAGTTGAAGCGCCGCTTGATATGCCTGGTATTCCTGTGAAACCTGGGCTCCTTGGCAAGGGCAATAGCTCCAGTGTTGTCACAGAAGAGAGTCATCGGGCCCGACGCATTGGGAATCACCCCTAGGTCGGTAATGAACTCCTTCATCCAGACTGCTTCCTGTGCTGCCTCCGAGGCTGCCATATACTCCGCTTCACATGTAGATCCCGCCACGACGCTTTGCTTGCAACTACACCAGCTTACTGCTCCTCCATTCAAAATATACACGTATCCGGTTTGTGACTTTGAGTCATCCAGATCTGTGTCGAAGCTAGCATCGACGTAACCCTTTACGACGAGCTCTTTGTCACCTCCATAAACGAGAAACATATCCTAGTCCTCTTCAGGTACTTTAGGATATTCTTGACCGTTGTCCAGTGTTCCATGCCGGGGTTACTTTGGTACCTTCCTACCAAACTTACGGCAAGGTTTACATCGGGTCTGGTACACAGCATGGCATACATAATAGACCCTATGGCCGAGGCATAGGGGATGACACTCATCTTTTCTTTATCTTCTGCCGTGGTCGGGCATTGAGCCGTGCTCAATTGCACACCTTGCAATACAGGCAAGAACCCCTTCTTGGACTGATCCATATTGAACTTCTTCAACATCTTGTCAAGGTACGTACTCTGTGAAAGACCAATGAGGCGTCTTGATCTATCTCTATAGATCTTGATGCCTAATATATAAGCAGCTTCTCCAAGGTCCTTCATTGAGAAACACTTATTCAAATAGGCCTTTATACTTTCCAAGAATTCTATATCATTTCCCATCAATAGTATGTCATCCACATATAATATGAGAAATGCTACAGAGCTCCCACTCACTTTCTTGTAAACACAGGCTTCTCCATAAGTCTGTGTAAACCCAAACGCTTTGATCATCTCATCAAAGCGAATGTTCCATCTCCGAGATGCTTGCACCAGCCCATAGATTGAGCGCTGGAGCGTGCATACTTTGTTAGCATTCTTAGGATCGACAAAACCTTCCGGCTGCATCATATACAATTCTTCCTTAAGGAAGCCATTAAGGAATGCCGTTTTGACGTCCATCTGCCATATCTCATAATCATAGTATGCGGCAATTGCTAACATGATTCGGACGGACTTCAGCTTCGCTACGGGTGAGAAAGTCTCATCGTAGTCAACCCCTTGAACTTGTCGATAACCCTTAGCGACAAGTCAAGCCTTATAGATGGTCACATTACCATCCAAGTCTGTCTTCTTCTTAAAGATCCATTTATTTTCTATGGCTCGCTGATCATCGGGCAAGTCATTCAAAGTCCATACTTCGTTTTCATACATGGATCCTATCTCGGATTTCATGGCTTCTAGCCATTTGTCGGAATCCGGGCCCGCCATCGCTTCTTCATAGTTCGAAGGTTCACCGTTGTCTAACAACATGATTTCCAGGACAGGGTTGCCGTACCACTCTGGTGCGGAACGTGTACTTGTGGACCTACGAAGTTCAGTGGTAACTTGATCCGAAGCTTCATGATCATCATCATTAACTTCCTCCCCAGTCGGTGTAGGCACCACAGGAAAATCTTCCCGCACTGCGCTACTTTCCGGTACGGAAGGGGTGACTATCACCTCATCAAGTTCCACTTTCCTCCCACTTACTTCCTTCGAGAGAAACTCTTTCTCCAGAAAGGACCCGTTCTTGGCAACGAAGATCTTGCCTTCGGATCTGAGGTAGAAGGTATACCCAATAGTTTCCTTAGGGTATCCTATGAAGACGCATTTTTCCGACTTGGGTTCGAGCTTTTCAGGTTGAAGTTTCTTGACATAAGCATCGCATCCCCAAACTTTTAGAAACAACATCTTAGGTTTCTTCCCAAACCTTAATTCATACGGTGTCGTCTAAACGGATTTCGACGGAGCCCTATTTAAAGTGAATGCGGCAGTCTCTAAAGCATAGCCCCAAAATGAGAGCGGTAAATCGGTAAGAGACATCATAGATCGCACCATATCCAATAGAGTGCGATTACGACGTTCGGACACACCGTTTCGCTGAGGTGTTCCAGGCGGCGTGTGTTGTGAAACGATTCCACATTTCCTCAAGTGTGCACCAAACTCGTGACTTAAATATTCTCCAACACGATCGGATCGTAAGAATTTTATTTTTCTGTCACGTTGATTCTCAACCTCACTCTGAAATTCCTTGAACTTTTCAAAGGTTTCAGACTTGTGTTTCATTAGGTAGACATACCGATATCTACTTAAGTCATCAGTGAGAGTGAGAACATAACGATATCCTCCGCGAGCCTCAACACTCATTGGACCGCACACATAGGTATGTATGATTTCCAATAAGTTGGTTGCTCGCTCCATTGTTCCGGAGAACGGAGTCTTGGTCATCTTACCCATGAGGCATGGTTCGCACGTGTCAAATGATTCGTAATCAAGAGACTCCAAAAGTCCATCTGCATGGAGCTTCTTCATGCGCTTGACACCAATGTGACCAAGGTGGCAGTGCCACAAGTATGTGGGACTATCGTTATCAACTTTACATCTTTTGGTATTCACACTATGAATATGTGTAACATCACGTTCGAGATTCATCAAGAATAAACCATTGACCAGCGGGGCATGACCATAAAACATATCTCTCAAATAAATAGAACAACCATTATTCTCGGATTTAAATGAGTAGCCATCTCGAATTAAACGAGATCCAGATACAATGTTCATGCTCAAAGCTGGCACTAAATAACAATTATTGAGGTTTAAAACTAATCCCGTAGGTAAATGCAGAGGTAGCGTGCCGGCGGCGATCACATCGACCTTGGAACCATTCCCGACGCGCATCGTCACCTCGTCCTTTGCCAGTCTCCGCTTATTCCGCAGTTCCTGTTTTGAGTTACAAATATGAGCAACCGCACCGATATCAAATACCCAGGAGCTACTACGAGTACTGGTAAGGTACACATCAATTACATGTATATCACATATACCTTTGGTGTTGCCAGCCTTCTTGTCCGCTAAGTATTTGGGGCAGTTCCGCTTCCAGTGACCACTTCCCTTGCAATAAAAGCACTTAGTCTCAGGCTTGGGTCCATTCTTTGACTTCTTCCCGGCAACTGGCTTACCGGGCGCGGCAACTCCCTTGCCGTCCTTCTTGAAGTTCTTCTTACCCTTGCCCTTCTTGAACTTAGTGGTTTTATTCACCACAACACTTGATGTTCTTTTCTGATCTCCACCTCCGCTGATTTCAGCATCGAATATACCTCAGGAATGGTCTTTTCCATCCCCTGCATATTGAAGTTCATCACAAAGCTCTTGTAGCTTGGTGGAAGCGACTGAAGGATTCTGTCAATGACCGCGTCATCCGGGAGATTAACTCCCAGCTGAGACAAGCGGTTGTGTAACCCAGACATTCTGAGTATGTGCTCACTAACAGAACTATTCTCCTCCATTTTACAGCTGAAGAACTTGTCGGAGAATTCATATCTCTCGACCCGGGCATGAGCTTGGAAAACCATTTTCAGCTCTTCGAACATCTCATATGCTCCATGCTTCTCAAAACACTTTTGGAGCCCCGGTTCTAAGCTGTAGAGCATGCCGCACTGAACGAGGGAGTAATCATCAGCACGTGATTGCCAAGCGTTCATAACGTCTTGGTTCTCTGGGATTGGTGCTTCACCTAGCGGTGCTTCTAGGACATAATCTTTCTTGGCTGCTATGAGGATGATCCTCAGGTTCCGGACCCAGTCCGTATAGTTGCTGCCATCATCTTTCAGCTTGGTTTTCTCTAGGAACGCGTTGAAGTTGAGGACAACGTGGGCCATTTGATCAAGACACATTGTAAAGATTTTAGACTAAGTTCATGATAATTGAGTTCATATAATCAAATCATTCAATGAACTCCCACTCAGATAGACATCCCTCTAGTCATCTAAGTGAAACATGATCCGAGTTAACTTGGCCGTGTCTGATCATCACGTGAGACGGACTAGTCAAGATCGGTCAACATCTCCATGTTGATCGTATCTTCTATACGACTCATGCTCGACCTTTCGGTCCTCTGTGTTCCGAGGCCATGTCTGTACATGCTAGGCTCATCAAGTCAACCTAAGTGTATTGCGTGTGTTCCGAGGCCATGTCTGTACATGCTAGGCTCATCAAGTCAACCTAAGTGTATTGCGTGTGTTCCGAGGCCATGTCTGTACATGCTAGGCTCGTCAACAGCCGTTGTATGCGAACGTTAGAATCTATCACACCCGATCATCACGTGGTGCTTCGAAACAACGAACCTTCGCAACGGTGCACAGTTAGGGGGAACACTTTCTTGAAATTATCATAAGGGATCATCTTACTTACTACCGTCGTTCTAAGCAAATAAGATGCAAAACATGATAAACATCACATGCAATCAAATAATGACATGATATGGCCAATATCATTTTGCTCCTTTGATCTCCATCTTCGGGGCACCATGATCATCTTCGTCACCGGCATGACACCATGATCTCCATCATCATGATCTCCATCATCGTGTCTTCATGAAGTTGTCACGCCAACGATTACTTCTACTTCTATGGCTAACGCGTTTAGCAATAAAGTAAAGTAATTTACATGGTGTTATTCAATGAGACGCAGATCATACAAAATAATAAAGACAACTCCTATGGCTCCTGCCGGTTGTCATACTCATCGACATGCAAGTCGTGATTCCTATTACAAGAATATGATCAATCTCATACATCACATATATCATTCATCACATCTTCTGGCCATATCACATCACATCTCACATGCTGCAAAAACAAGTTAGACGTCCTCTAATTGTTGTTGCAAGTTTTTTTTACGTGGCTTGAATAGATTTCTAGCAAGAACGTTTCTTACCTACGTAAAACCACAACGTGATGTGCCAATTTCTATTTACCCTTCATAACGACCCTTTTCATCGAATCCGTTCCGACTAAAGTGGGAGAGACAGACACCCGCTAGCCACCTTATGCAACTAGTGCATGTCAGTCGGTGGAACCTGTCTCATGTAAGCGTACGTGTAAGGTCGGTCCGGGCCGCTTCATCCCACAATACCGCCGAAACAAGATAAGACTAGTAGCGGCAAGAAGAATTGGCAACATCTACGCCCACAACTGCTTTGTGTTCTACTCGTGCATAGTAACTACGCATAGGCCTGGCTCATGATGCCACTGTTGGGGATCGTAGCAGAATTTTAAAATTTTCCTACGCATCACCAAGATCATCTATGGAGTGTACTAGCAACGAGGGGAAAGGAGTGCATCTACATACCCTTGTAGATCGCGAGCGGAAGCGTTCCAATGAACGAGGTTGATGGAGTCGCCGTGATTCAAATCACCGATGACCGAGTGCCGAACGGATGACACCTCCGCGTTCAACACACGTACGGAGCAGCAACGTCTCCTCCTTCTTGATCCAGCAAGGGGGAAGGAGAGGTCGATGGAGATCCAGCAGCACGACGGCGTGGTGGTGGATGTAGCGGGATCTCGGCAGGGCTTCGCCGAGCTTCTGCGAGAGGGAGAGGTGTAGCAGGGGAGGAGGGAGGTGCCCAAGGCTGTAGTACTGCTGCCCTCCCTCCCCCCCTTTATATAGGCCCCCTGGGAGGGGGGCGCCGGCCAGGAACCCATCTGCATGGGGGGCGGCGGCCAGGGGGGAGACTTGCCCCCCAAGGCAAGTGGGGCGCCCCCCCACCCTAGGGTTTCCAACCCTAGGCGCAGGGGGAGGCCCATGGGGGGCGCCCCAGCCCACTAAAGTCTGGTTCCCTTCCCACTTCAGCCCATGGGCCCCTCCAGGATAGGTGGCCCCACCCGGTGGACCCCCGGGACCCTTCTGGTGGTCCCGGTACAATACCGGTGACCCCCGAAACTTTCCCGGTGACCGAAACTTGACTTCCTATATATAATTCTTCACCTCCAGACCATTCCGGAACTCCTCGTGACGTCCGGGATCTCATCCGGGACTCCGAACAACTTTCGGGTTTCCGCATACTCATATCTCTACAAACCTAGCGTCACCGAACCTTAAGTGTGTAGACCCTACGGGTTCGGGAGACATGCAGACATGACCGAGACGCCTCTCCGGTCAATAACCAACAGCGGGATCTGGATACCCATGTTGGCTCCCACATGTTCCACGATGATCTCATTGGATGAACCACGATGTCGAGGATTCAATCAATCCCGTATACAATTCCCTTTGTCAATCGGTATGTTACTTGCCCGGGATTCGATCGTCGGTATCCCAATACCTTGTTCAATCTCGTTACCGGCAAGTCTCTTTACTCGTACCTTAATGCATGATCCCGTGACTAATTCCTTAGTCACATTGAGCTCATTATGATGATGCATTACCGAGTGGGCCCAGAGATACCTCTCCGTCATACGGAGTGACAAATCCCAGTCTCGATCCGTGCCAACCCAACAGACACTTTCGGAGATACCCGTAGTATACCTTTATAGTCACCCAGTTACGTTGTGACGTTTGGCACACCCAAAGTACTCCTACGGTATCCGGGAGTTGCACGATCTCATGGTCTAAGGAGAAGATACTTGACATTGGAAAAGCTCTAGCAAACGAACTACACGATCTTTGAGTTATGCTTAGGATTGGGTCTTGTCCATCACATCATTCTCCTAATGATGTGATCCCGTTATCAATGACATCCAATGTCCATAGTCAGGAAACCATGACTATCTGTTGATCAACGAGCTAGTCAACTAGAGGCTTACTAGGGACACGTTGTGGTCTATGTATTCACACATGCATTATGATTTCCGGATAACACAATTATAGCATGAACAATAGACAATTACCATGAACAAAGAAATATAATAATAACCATTTATTATTGCCTCTAGGGCATATTTCCAACACTTAATACACTAGATGCATGCTGGATAGCAGTCGATGTGTGGAGTAATAGTAGTAGATGCAGGCAGGAGTCGGTCTACTAATCTTGGATGTGATGCCTATATAATGATCATTGCTTGGATTTCGTCATGATTATTTGAAGTTTTGTCAATTGCCCAACAGTAATTTGTTCACCCACCGTTTGCTATTTTTCTCGAGATAAGCCACTAATGAAACCTACGGCCCCCGGGTCTTCTTTCTCATATATTTGCCTTTGTAATCTACTTTTTCCTTGCGTTTATTTTCAGATCTATTAAACCAAAAATACAAAAATACCTTGCTGCAATTTATTCTTATTTATTTTATTTGGCGTCCGATCTATCAATCTACTACAAATTTACCTCACATCTGTTTGCCTATCTTGAGGCGTCGTACCCCGGAAGGGATTGACAGCCCCTTTAACACGTCGGGTTGCGAGGATTTGTTATCTGTGTGCAGGGGTTGTTTATGCTGTGTTGCTTGGTTCTCCTACTGGTTCGATGACCTTGGTTTCATATCTGAGGGAAATACCTACCGCCGTTGTGTTGCATCATCCCTTCCTCTTTGGGGAAATACCGATGTAGCTTCAAGCGACATCAGGGACACCTCGACGGCCACCTCACCGGCATCGGGCGAAGAGGCCGCGATAAACCTCTTTTTGGCCATTGGCTCCTCGAGCTCCCCGACACCCAGGTAGAGGTTGAGGATGGAGGCGGCGGCGGCGGCGGTGATGGTGGCGACCTACCAATGGTTTTGGGCGAGGGAGGGGTGGTGTGTGCCTGTGTGAGCAGAGGTTTGGGGGAGTGTGTGGTGTGTGTGGAGGGGGCAAGGTGGTGTTTGAGGAAATATCGCGGCAACTGAAAATTTTACTAAGCAGGAGTAAAATGTCGGGCTACTGAAAATTTGGATCAAGGGCGAGTAGATGTTTTTGAGATTGCGAGGGATGCAGAGGCGGGAGTAAAATGTCGGGGCGACTAAAAATTTGAATCAAGGGCGAGCAGATATTTTTGAGGTTGCGAGGGATGCAAAGGCGGCAGTAACAAAGCGGGTCTACTAAAAATTTGAATCAAGGGCGAGCAGATATTTTTGAGATTGCGAGGGATGCAGAGGCGGGAGTAAAATGTCGGAGCTACCGAAAATTTGAATCAAGGGATTGAAGCAGAGGGGGAGTAACAGACATCGCACACGGTCCGCACATACTAATCGTGTGCTATCAAACATTAAAACCACCCAGTCGGTAGATATTTTTGAGATTACGAGGCAGTAGATATTTTCGAGACGGGGAGACAAGCCTCGTGGAGCCCAATCTACTGTGCTGATGTGAGTGACTCGTGTGATGTTTATAAATTTGGCTTACGGGTAGACCTACGGGTCCGTAGGCAGTAGCTAGATTGCTTCTTCTCTCTTTTTGATTCTCAATACAACGGTCTCATGGAGATCTATTTGATGTAACTCTTTTTGCGGTGTGTTTGTTGGGATCCGATGAACATTGAGTTTATGATCAGATCTATTTATCCATGAAAGTTATTTGAGTTTTGTTCTCTTATATGCATGATTACGTATAGCCTCATATTTCTTCTTCGAATCTTTGGTTTATTTAGGCCAACTAGATACACTTTGGTTTACTTATAGCCTCGTATTTCTTGCCATGGGAAGAGGCACTTTGTGATGGGTTCGGTCGTGCGGTGTTCCACTGGTACAGCGAGGTGCTATACAAACGGTTGTTAACCCCTTTCCGCGACGATGTTCTGAACCGTCGCCTAGTGAGTGAGTGCGATAGGGGGTCCTTCCCACACGACCCAGAAACCGTCGGGGATAGGGAGCCTTGATGCATACAAATGTCCCTATAAAACCGTTTCTTATATCTCGAGTATCCCAAACGATTCATCCTTGCTACTCGTTTGTGCTCACATTGCCATTGCAGTCGGAGTTCTATGGTTTTACCTAGAACCAGGCACATTCCAGGCACGAGAGTTTTCAGGCACGTACCAAACTGGCTCCTTGTTTATGATGCCTGGCACATCACAAATAGTTCATGATTGTAAATTGTGTATGATAGGTAGACAATCACACACATTTAGTTTTCCCGCACCGTTTGTGATAGTGTCTAACATCACACACGCTTTGTAAACGGCAACTGTGTGCATTGTTACACACATTTCCTCTCTGTGAGCCGTGTTGGATTATGATGTATGTCGCACACACTGTGCTTTATAGACCGTGTGTCCTATAATAACCTGCAGACCGCAATTTCACCCTAATTTAATTGCTGCTATTTAAAATTGTACCTAATTTGAACTTGAAAGTAGGCTATTGCTTTGTTCATATCCATCAGGTTCGAACAACCAATGCATTATTCGATTCATAGGTACATATGTTCAAGAATTACATAAGCACCAAATAAAGAATGATGAACCAAGGTTCTATACTTGTACTATTGCAGATGGTAAAGAAAGAGGCGACAGACATTCTGGTTGCTGAACAAGGTGAAGCGAAATGGCCCTATTGTGCTCTCCTGGATGCAGAAGGCATGCACGACTCTAGTCCAACCCCGTGTGATGGCCGGCCGCCAATCATGTAGTCTGAGAGGTAATCTTGAGTAAACTGCTTCAGGATCCACTACAAAGGAAAAAAGATTCAAAAATTGTCATCTAACACAACTCATTACGGGCAGTAAAAAGAAGGTTACAGAGTTCTTACTTACCATCCTTCAGTTCACTGTTGTCTTGCATACACTACAAAAAAAACAAATCCGTGACATTTTGGGCCGAACGAAAAAAAATTATGTCATACATATGACACTTCTATGACGATAATTGTGACAAAACCCGGTATCATCATAGATGTGGTGGGCTCCTACTTCTATGACAAAAAATCATGACAGAAAATGGGCTTTTCGTCCTGGGCGGGCCGGAGACGCAGCTGCATGACATTCTTTGGGCCGTCCATGACGGAAAAAACCGTGGTAGAAGCGAGGGAGAGGAAAATTTCGGGGAGTTCCTGGTTACGGTGGGAGGTCAGGGGCCAAGCGATGCGTGTTTCTCTCGTACACGTACGCGCGTGTGTGCGAGGCGTTGGCTCTAACTGAACCCGAGCGAGGCGTTGGGCTCTAACTGAACCCGAGCGATTGCACTGCAGGCTACGCGTTACTGAACCCGAGCGATTGCACTGCAGGCTACGCGTTACTGAACCCGAGCGATTGATCGATGGCTGTTAACTGAACCCGATTGAGCGATTCCTTCGCTACCGCTGCTAACTGAAGCCGATCGATT
>NC_057808.1:30637305-30637818 GCF_018294505.1 Triticum aestivum
AGATGGTGCAGGGGTGCCCGTGGAGGGGTGGTTGAACAGTAGCCGGTGGAGTAGCGCGCGGTGGAGGCTGGATGAACAGGAGCCCGTGGAGGCTGGAGGAGGTCGACGGTAGCCCGTGGAGGCTGGAGAAGGTCGATGGTGGAGATGAACAGTATCCCGTGGAGTCCCGTTTTGCGGTACGCCACATCCCTCCCGATGAACAGGACCCCCGTTTCGACCGTAGGAGGTCCGTTTCGTCCGTTTTGCAGTACGCCACACCCCTCCCGATCAACAGGACCCCCGTTTCGACCGTAGGAGGTCCGTTTCGTCCGTTTTGCGGTATGCCACACCCCTCCCGATCAACAGGACCCCCGTTTCGACCGTAGGAGGTCCATTTCGTCCGTTCTGCGGTACGCCAGACCCCTCCCGGTGAACAGGATCCCGTTTCCAACGTGGCCTGTCGAACACAAGGCCGTTTCCTCCGTTCTGCGGTACGCCAGGCCTCGTTTCCATCGCCTGTTCCATCCAAGCCAT
>NC_057808.1:30638981-30650763 GCF_018294505.1 Triticum aestivum
TCAACAGGACCCCATTCCGAACGTAGGAGGTCTGTTTCCTCCGTTCTGCGGTACGCCAGGCCTCGTTTCCATTGCCGGTTCCGTCCAAGCCCTCCCGATGAACACGACCACACATTCCGTTCCGACCCAGCCGGTTGGCTCCCACGCGTTCCGTTGCCTCCCGATGAACACGACGCATTCCGTTGCCTCCCGATGAACACGACACATTCCGTTGCCTCCCCATGAACACGATGCATTCCGTTGCCTCCCCATGAACACGACGCATTCCATTGCCTCCCATGAACACGACGACGACGTTGTTTCTCCGTTCCGACCCAGCCATGTACACGAGCCCTGGCCGTACGTATGCGCGAGTAGGCGTTCGAGACCCTGCCCGTATGTACACATACGTGGCCGTATTTTCTTTCTTGCACCCTGGTCGATGTACGTACGTGTACATGCTATGTGCGCGCCTCTACTACGACACGTGCGCGCCTCTACATCGACCAGTATGTACGTACACGTTCGCGACCAGAATGACAACGCTGCGTACACTTCGACCAGGTGGGTCCCGACTGTCAGGCACTTCCTTGCCTGTGAAGATGTAGCTGGTGGGTCCCAGCAGTCAGGGGGCGAATCGTTTTTTTTTTGCCCGGACGCACTTCCTTGCGTGCGAAGGTGTAGCTGCTGGGTCCCAGCAGTCAGGGGGGCGAATCGTATTTTTTTTGCTCGGACGCACTTCCTTGCGTGCGAAGGTGTAGCTGGTGGGTCCCAGCAGTCGGGGGGCGAATCTTTTTTTTGGACGCACTTCCTTGCGTGCGAAGATGTAGCTGGTGGGTCCCAGCAGTCAGGGGGCGAATCATTTTTTTCGGACGCACTTCCTTGCGTGCGAAGATGTAGCTCGTGGGTCCCAGCAGTCAGGGGGCGAATCATTTTTTCGCGAAATACGGTGGCCCGTCCGGTGGGTCCCTGCTGTCAGGTGGAGGAATAATTATTTTGCGCGTAATAAGGAGGCACTTCCTTGCGGCTGCCATGGACCCAGCTTTCAGCCTCTCCACGTACAGTCCACGTCCGATGGAAGTCGTTCCTTGACCTCGTTGACCACGCCGCGCCGAGAGCACCAGGGCGGTGGACGACGCGAGGCCTAGGAAGGGGACTACGCGGAGCTGGGGAAGACGCTGCAGTGGATGCACACGCGGAGAGGAGTACGAGGGTTCACTGGTTCGGCTGTGCTGCCGTCGCCGCAGAATAACAGGGGGTGTGGGTGAGTGGAGGGATCGTCTGGCCAGCGGTGGGAGTAGTAGGGGGCGGTGAGGCCTCCGCGGCAGCACAGCCGGCCACGGGAGGCAGGAGCAGGCGGCACGACCGGCGCTGCTTTGGGCGGCTGGAGCAACAAGACCAGAGGTTGAAGAAGCACGACGGCCGTTAGATGGACATCGTACGGTCACTTCAGCTAGAATCGTTTACATCGACTAAGTTGACAAAGCCCTTGGTACGTCAACTTAGTAGGCCCACAGGTCAGCTTCCGAAACGGTGCGCCCCAGATGTCAGGGGGAGGAATCATTTTTTGGGCGGGTGAAGCTAGAATATCCGAGATTGAAGAAGAAGCACGGGATCCGTTGGATGGACATCCAACGGCCACTGCTGCTAGAACCATGTGTTGACTATAAGTTGACAAAGCCTTGCATACGCGTCAACTCTGTTTTTTAGGGGACGCGTCAACTTAGTAGGGCCAGAAGTGTGTGGCAGAGAACTTATAGCCCATTTGAGATTTGTAAGAATGTGTAGCCCATTTTTGAATTCTAATGGAATTTACTACAGCCCATTTACAGTTTGTTAAAAGTACAGCCCATTTCAACCAACCGTTCAAAACAGAATTCAATAAAATTTCCCACATTTTGATGGGATCCGAAATATTTTTATCCCAAAATTTCTAGTCAGATTAAATACAATTTCAATATAAATTTTTATTACGTAAAAATCCAACAAAACATTGCGCTCGCAACAATTAATGAAATTAAAATTTTCAATATCCAAAAATAATATTTTATAAAGTAATCACGTGTTTGGTGCATTTTTTTTATAGTTACTGCCCAGTTTTTATAATTACATCCCATTTATTATTTCTTAAAGCCCATTTTCTTGTTAAGCCTAATGCATCCCTCCTAGGAAAGATTTGCAGCCCAGCGGGGCGGAGAATAACAACTTGACCTTGCCTGGGTATTCCTAAAAAAAATATAGCTGGGCTAGCCATTTTCAGCTTGAAGGAAATTAATATCTGGGCTGGATATCTGGGCTGGGCTAGACGGGCCACAGCCCGCCCAGTTAATACCTGCAGCGATGTTTTCGTTGTTGTTCAGAGGAGAAAAATTAATATCTAGGCTAAACATCAAAAAACTCTGCAGTGCTCACACCTCAAAAACACAAATGCTGCTCGAGCTGCTTGGTCCCAGCTGTCGGCCGCTTCTTGTGCAATTCTCTCGTTTATTGACTACTACATAGGTTGACAATGGTGTGGGACCGTGATGTCAGGAAACTAGGAGGAAGCAAAATAAATTATAGTTATATATATATAATAAGGAGGCACTTGCGTACGTGAGGCTATGGACCTGGTGGGTCCCCATTGTCATCCTCTCCAAGTAAAGTCATCTCCTCGCCCGCGCGCGCTTTCCGCCCGAAACAGTCAGCGCCGCCCGCCCCGCTTCCCAGTGCAGGCGATTGCTCCGCCTTCAAACGGAACAAGTGTCGTCCGTCCGTCCATCTGCCGCCCACATTAATGATACGCGGTTGCCGAGGCGGCTACTCCGGCGCCACACGTCCATCCCTCCGCCCGCCCACCATTGCTATATAAACTGCTGCGCCGGCCATAGCCGCAGTCATCCGCATCCGTTCCCTTTCTCCTGTCCACACCACTACTGCCCACCATGACTTCCTCGCGCTCCAGCGCTCTTCGGGACGGGCGGACGATGGACCACAAGGAGATGGCAGCCATTGCCGCCGACCGGCTGGCCGGCAGGCAGCCGGAGGACGACGACGTCCCAATGGAGAACATGGTAGTTGACGATCCGGCGCCAACCCCCTCCTCCGCGCCATCCTCGCCGGTGCATTGCACCATGACCATCGGCGAGGCTCGTGCCCAATATATGGACAGGGTGAGGCAGATGTGTGAGGAGCAGTTCCGGGAGGCGCAGGCCGACGCCGCCTACAACCACCATCTCCTCCAGGAGCACCTGCAGGCGGAGGAGCAGATCGCCATGGAGCGGGCGGAGCAGGAGGCGCTGCTCGACTCGTACCGCTCCGCCCGCAAGGGCCGCCTCGAGCGCTGGCGGTACCGCATGTGGGTGGCGGAGGCTGCGGCCGCCTACAAAGAGGCTAGCAAAGAGGGCGATGAAGCGGGCGAGGCGCTGTTTGGCGAGACCGAGGACGAGGCAGAGGACAATCCCGGCTCCGACCAGTCCCCGCTCCGCTGGCGTCGACGAGGCCCTGCTCCGCTGAGGCCCCACGGCGCCAACAACGAGGCAGAGGACACCACTGGCTCCGCCGAGGCCCCGCCCCACCAACAACGAGGCAGAGGACATCGCCGGCTCAGCCGAGGCCCCACCCTGCCGGCAACGTGGGGGAGGATTTCCACCGCTCCGCTGAGGCGCTGCCCGCCGGTAACGAGACAGAGGACATCGCCGGCTCCGTCGAGGCCCCGCCCCGCTGCCAACAAGGCCGCGCCACATAGAAAACAAGGAAGAGTAGAACACGGTTGGTTGCCGCCGCTCGGGTCCAAGTAAGGCCACAGCTGCTACCCTCCGGTTGAAGCCAAGCTATGCAGGTTGACCATTGACGGCCGGTTAGCTTCTTTGCGGCGATATGGAGTCAGAGAGCTGCGCTGGGGAAGAACGCTGCTTCTACTTAACTGCTGGTGCAGTTGGCTGACTGACACGTGGGCCCAACAGGCCACATGTCAGTTACGCAACTGCACCTGCAGTTAAGTCACTGAAGCTTCTGTTCGGCTCAGCGGGACACAGGTGGGTAGCTTCGGTTAATTAATTATACCTCCAGCGCACCCCTTTTTAGTTGAAGAATGTATGAAATGTAATGAAATCCGGCATGTTTATACGAAATCCGACCGTGTATGAATGAATTTATTTCGATTAGTTCGAATTCCTGTATCACTGGCATTGGATGAACATGCAAAACAATACGTACTAGCATTATTCCCAGGGTGATCACCTCGTTTGCAGCAGTTTCACATGTACTCCCTCTGGTCCTTTCTAGTCGTGCATACAAGTTTTGTCTGCAGTCAAAGTATCTCTACTTTGACCAATCTTATACAAAAAAGTATGCACTTTCACAATGTGCGAAGTAAAAAGGAATAGAAGGAGTACAAAGAGTTTGAGCAGCTTTTTAGCGTTTCTGTACATTGCAATCAAACACACAAGCCTCGCAATTCATAGAGAACATTCAAAACAATCGATGATTATGCATCTCAGCGACTCACATGTCAGAGGCAATATTTACTTCACAACTAAAGAATAAAGAAAAAATTGATCGACGCTGCTGACAGCAAAGGGCGTCCCATTCGAAAATATCAAATGCATGTCTTGCTAAAATCAATGAGCAAAACTTGACAAGGTTGTCCCATTCCAAAATATCAAATGCCTACGATTGTGGAATGGGCAGGGTTTGCCATCAGTTCGGACATTGACATGGCACCTCATGCTAAATAAACCAGCTGTTCTTTTTGTGCAGTTCCACCAAAATCAACCAAATTCGCGCGTAGCTTGTATGATTTCGCCCTTATATGTTGCAATTCCTTGAACTTATCGGCACCTCCTTTCTTGGTGCACATCGTATTCATGAACATTTTGTGCAGTTCCCATTGAAATCAAGCTGAGCACCCCTGTTTGCACAAATACAAAAGAGTGATTAGTATAAAGCAAACTGTACTATGAATTGACAGTTTCAATAGGCACATCCATGGTCCATGTAGAGCACACTTTTAGAAAAATGGAACTCACCAGAAAGAATCCTAGAACAACATTGTACTCGCGCATCACAGCAAAAAAATGGAGATTTGTCAGTCCTTCTGAGCTGAAGTTAGTTTGGTCTTGTGGGGAGTAATGTAACCATCCTTCAACTGCTCCTTCTGATGAGAAGATAGACAGGGCTTCTTCATCCTGGCATAATCGGAACTAGTCACTTCACGTACTCCATATTCTTCTTCAGAGGAAGATGATCCTGTTGTACAAAGACAAGAGGACTACTAAATGCTAGGATCCCTGTTTGCTCAAAAAAAAGGAAAGGAAATATTTAAAACAGCACAGATGAAGCACTTCTCAAGGACAATACCACTTTTTCATGATAGTATCTAAACAGTAGCACAACACCAATAGAGATGACAAAGCTCAATCATATGGATGAAATCAGTGGGTGAGTACCAACCTTTGTCAGGAGGCTTATTGTGTAGAGCATACAGATGAAGCACTTCTCCGGAACCATCTGTTGCTATCTACGGTGGTGGCCATGCTTACTATATACTCCTCGATTAGTTTAATGTTTCCAACATCTTCTTGTGCAGTTCCACTAAAATATATGGTATCATCAAAGAAGATCCCTGTTTGCACAAGTAGAGATAATTACATATTACATTAAGAGTGGCATCAAATCAGTGGCAAAACAATTGCTCGTTCCAGCCATAGCAATAAATTAAGATGCAAAACTATATCATTACTTGTGTCATCACAGTTCCAGTGCTTCATTACAGCACCGGGAGTTGATTTTTGTTTTTCTTCCACTTGTTCTTCCCCTTCATCACTTGGTTCAATAACAGACAAGCTTCGCCTTCAATGTAAGATTTGGCATGTCAATTAGGGAGCACAAGTATAGTACTAAACTTAATTTTCTGATGAAAGTGGCAAAATACAGGCTAGCTGTTGTGAAATATCCTTATCTTACCTCAATGGGATATTACGGTGCACATACAGATTGGAAGTCTTGTCTCCATTTGTGCAGTTCACTAAAATCAAGCAACATTATCATACAAGTAGCACAACATATGAAAGCACACTACAGAATCATGTGAAAGAAGGCTAGTACTGACCTCTCATGATGCAGAATTCAAACAACTCACAAGAAGAAGATCTGAACCAAATTCGCCTTAACGGATAGGAAGTAAGATCTCCTCTTGTGCAGCTCCACTAAGATCAAGCAATCAAGCAACGTTGTCGGTGTGACATTTTGGTTGAACTACACAAAACACTCTTAAAAGAAAAGTGTTTTGTGCAGTGCAACAAAAGGTCACAATGGCAACGAGGTGAAGTAGATAACCCTGTTTACACAGAGGTGCAAAGGAAACAATTAGTGGTCAATAACGGTGGATGACACAGAAGCCAACAAAAAGAAGCATCTACCTTATCTAAATGGGAAAGAAAGCAAGACAGTAGGATTTCTCAAACAGTGGCATTGATTAATATTAACATAGAGATTATATTAACAATAAAATTCGTTAAACATGTAATTTGCTTTTAACTGTGGCATTGCATCAATTTTCCAGCGGCATTATTAGAGGGTGTTTGTTTACAGGGACATTTTGGTGTAGGGACTAAAAAAACTCCGTGTCAGTCCCATCTAAACCAAACAGGAGGGACTTTTATGGACTAAAAGTGGGCATTTGGGACTAAAGAAAGAAGACCCCGAGGGAGTCTTTTTGGGACTTTTTCCAATAGTTGCCCCTGCCACGCATCGCACCTTGTCTCTATTAGTTCATTACTAGGGGTAACATGGTCTTTTAGCATGTCATTTAATACCCTCTAGTCCATGTTTAGTCCCTGGAACCAAGCAGGTAGGGACTAGGGAGTTTTTAACCAAACAGGGCCTTAGATTAACAAGAGCTAATGAGTTGCACGGGACAGTGGACGCACCAGCACCATGTGCATCTACCGATGTACTGTGGTCATGCACCGTCTGTTGCAACAAAGAACAAACAACCAAGGAGCATATTTGTGTTGGTCCCAGTTTTGTTATCTTTAGACACCTTTCCCTATGTGAGCGCAGCAAATCTAGTCCTGCTCAAACTCTACAACCTTGTCCCTTCCTTTCCTTTTTGAACTAGTACTTTCGCCCCTTCCTTTCCTCTTTGAACCACGTCCTAGATTTATGTGATACAACTTTCCCCACTACTTTCCCCCATTCCTTTCCTCTTTGAACCACGTCCTAGATTCATGCTATACAACTTTCCCCCTTCATTTCCTCTTTGAACCACGTCCTAGATTCATGCTATATACAACTTTTCCCACTACTTTCCCCCACTCCTTTCCTCTTTGAACCACGTCCTAGATTCATGGTATACATGCAGCTAGAGCAATGCATGTGGAGTAAGTAAATTATACCCTAAGGTTCTAGGGGCGTGGTTCGGTGGGCGATGGGACGGCGGCGAAGAAGAAGGGGTCGGAGGCCCTCTCGCGCCGCCGCTGGGTGGAAAGTGAACAGCTACGCTGGTAGTCCCTCGCCGACGGCGACAACGTTAAGCCTCCTTCCCTTCCCGGCGGACGGATCCTGCCGGCTCTTTGAGCAGTAGTGAGGGGAGAGAGAGGCCAACGAAGTCTTGTTTAGATCTGGAGAGGGCGAGAGAGTGTGAAAAGAGCAACTACAAGCGCTGAGGCTCCACTGGGAGAGGGCGAGAGAGTGTGAAGAGAGCAACTACAAGCGCTGAGGCTCCAGCATGTATATATATACTGGAGAGAGTGTGTGAAGCGTGCAAATCCTAGAAAACATTTTGACCAGTCAAAGAATCCTACTGGCACAAATTATGCTCAAGTGTAGTTATCGAACCCGAGACCTCAAGTTTGATGAGCGAACAGGCTAACCACACAACCCACCCGTTATGTTCAACGAGAGGGAAATAACGTTTTATACATTCCTGCATTCGTGTGACAAGCATGCCGTGTTTTTTTGTGTGTGTGGGAGTCATTGGGATTTCAATCATAATCGTGTCATGTGGCTTTGGTGGTAGGACTATCCACAGTGGTGCAGAAATAATGCAGCCTTAGTCACCTTACCTCTCTCCACGTAGTACGTTGGGTCCCACCAGTCAGAGGGTGAAACAAACAAATTAATAAGAAAAATTAAAAGCGCCAGCGGTGTATCTTCCCTCACACATCTCGCTACTGCTCGGGAACACTGTCCAATTGATCCCTCTGTTCGCTCACGTACTATTTTAAGTGAATCCTTATTATAACATGCACACAAATTTTGGGCACTTGTATTCGACTCAATGTTGGGGTTATCGCTTATCGGGAACTTATCGGCCGACCCATGATAAGGGGTAAATTGGCCAGTTTATCAGCATATCGGCCAATTTATCGCCATATCGGCTGATTTATCTTATCGGTCAGACAACGGTAAGCTATAAATCGGCCGATTTATCGGAATATCGGAAGATATCTTGAACAGTGATTCGACTTAAGTCAGTGTGCCACCGTATCTCGTATACTTACTACTCCCTCCGTCTAGGTGTAATAAGTCACGTTAGAAGGTGCAACGGGACCAAGGTGCGTGTGTGTGTGTGTGTGTTTAACAGCATGTGTGTGTTAGAGAGAGCGACAGATCGACCTACTCCTACAGAGAGATGTTGTGTAGTGTACGATTTTAGCCGCGAGAGTCGGTGCATCCTCTCGTTTCCGGGCGTGTCCGGTAGGGGCATGCGGACAGCTGCCACGCCCGCTCCTGACCAGCCTGGCCCACCCAAAGCCCCTCCATCGCCCGCGCGCGCTTCCCGCCCGAAACGGTCAGCGCCGCTCCAAAGAATCGGTGTCGCATTCATTCCCGGGCAGAGCGGACGTGACCTCTCACTGGCGCAAGAGTGATGGATGCTTCGTCCATCCAACTTACTACTGGGTCTATGTGATTTGATGGCTCATTGGTCTTTATTACTGAGGTGGTAGGACTGCTGGATGTCCCACGCTTTCGTCGAAAGGAGGTACTACTACTACATAACAATTTTCTCCATTCTTACAGCGGAGGCGTGCAAGAGCAGTGAAAACACGCAGGCTCAGTGACTACATGGCCCACCTCACACTATCACCGTGCGACACCTAACTCTTTACATAGTACTCCCTCCGTTCCTGAATGTTACTAGATGAGTCCACGCGCGTTGCCGTGGAACAGCGGTATATCTCTCTGCGCAAAATTATCAATTTCATAGAACTAAAAAAAACTCTATAACCGCATGACAAATGTGGTAGCCAAACTAAATAAATTCCCATCATCATTTAGATCATCCCACGTAAGGAAAAAAGATCAGCCAACTCCTACTGCATAATGGGATTATATTTTTCTTTTTGACATGTTAATGGGACTTAAAATCTCACTTACATGCATGCTACCGGTGCATGCTTGCATGCAGACATGTTGATGTGATTTAAAACCCACTCACATGCATGTGCCACGGTATTTCTGCATGCTTGCATGTGGCTTAGTGCGGAGCCTCTCAACGTCTAGATCAGACGGCTATTATGGACTGATTTACTTCATCTAACGGCTACATCAATTTTGATGATGTGGCTCAAGGAGAGGATAGAGAATTCCTAGTAGTGGGGGCTAGCTATTACTAGTAGATAAGTCTTTATAGACATTCCACTACATACGGAACAAAATGAATGAATCTACACTTAAAATGCATCTATATACATCCGCATGTGGTTCATGGTGAAATCTCTACAAAGACTTATATTTAGGAACGGAGGAAGTACTAGTATAGTACGTACTGTAATTTATCAGCGAGATAAATTTGTACAATGCTATGAAGCTTCCAGCTTCTGTTACATGTATCTTGCGTCCAAGGTTGCCCGTTGCAACATTTCATCAAATACAAAGGAGACTAACATGCATGCTATTGCATCTCAATGATTGACAGATCATAGCAAATATGTACTCCCGCCGTTCCAAAATAAGTGTCTCAACTTTGTGCAAACTTTAGTACAAAGTTGTACTACTACTAAAGTTGACACTTATTTTGGAACAGAGGCAGCTAAAGAAAAAACGATACATGCAGTTCCTAGCCCTTGAACCGTGAACCCTGACCAGGCTTCAATTTGCTGGCAACGTTCGAGCTTCCTAATAAATGAAGTTTGCAACCTTTTTACCATCGGATCATTTTGTGCAGTTTCACCAAAATCGAGATGAGCATCCCTGTGGCAAAGAAATTGAAGAAGCGTGATTAGAATAAGATTACTGGGACTAGTTGATGAGACATAAACTCATCACAAATACAGTACATGGAAGCCAGTAGAGGTATGTGCGGGGCAAAGAAGTAGAGAAATATCCACAGGGAGTGATGTGGGCAGCTGGAGCAGTGGTGCAAGCCGGCTGTAAAGGGAGTTGTACCTGAGGGACGTAGCTCAACCTTGAGGAGGGCGGCGGGAGGCGGCAACTGCCCACGTCGCGGCAGTGAGCAAGGGATGAAGGCAACCTCACCGGCTTTGTGAGAGAGAATGGCGGGGACCCCTGATCGGGATGTGCCGACAGTGGGTTTTTGCCGTCGGTGACGGCCACCGCATCTACACTAAGCATCCACCCCTTCCCCAAGCGGACGTGATCCGCCAGGATGTTAGAGATGTGGCCACAGTCGTTTTGTGCGAGAGAGTGTGAAAAGAGCAACCTCAGCAAGCAACCGTGTAGGCTGGCCCGTCCTGACTATGTATATAGTGGAGCGGTTTCCTTTTCTCTCCATATGAACCTATCATATTGCGTACGTGCCACTGAAGAAAGAAAAACTTTATTTATAAATGACGAGGCACCTACTACTCGTTCTCCTATAACCTTGCGCTTGGCCTCTC
Organism: Triticum aestivum; assembly: GCF_018294505.1. NCBI lineage: Eukaryota > Viridiplantae > Streptophyta > Magnoliopsida > Poales > Poaceae > Triticum > Triticum aestivum. Next base: position 30,649,787 of record NC_057808.1, read on the forward strand.
CAAAATATTAACCTTGTGATTGGCTCTTCGCCTCTTCGGGAAGTCGAGCAATAATGGTAGTGCAGTATATATCGTTCTGGCTATATGAGACCGAATGAATTGCTGCACGTCCACCACGTGGGCGAGGGTCGAGGGGCGAGGGAGAGTGCTACATACGAAGCAAAATGAGTGAATCTAGACTCTAAAATACGTCTATATACATTAGTATTTGGAGTATGTACTAGTAGTTCATATTGAAATCTACTAAAGGACATATATATTCCAAACAATATGATATAATCTCTATAACCAAGGTAGTAGGGACGAGGAGTAAACGGAGGGAGTAGTAAATTTTTCTCCTCGTCCTGCGAGCCACCGCGCGCATGGGCGAGGGAGCGGGCGTAAGGCGGAGCAAGCTTCACCTCATCCTGCGAGCCACCGCGCCCGTGGGCGGGGGAGATGGCGTACTAAGCAAGCTTCTCCTCGTTCTGCGAGTTGACGGGACACATCAAAAGTACTCCAGTGTATAGAGCCTTGCCTCTAAGGTAGGCCCCACATGGTTTGCCTCTTTTTTTAACATAACACGTCAAGTCGCAATTTGTTTGTTCACCCGTGGTAGACGATCCTCCCTCCACCAAGTGGAAAACCAGTACACGTGCCAAATTACCACGTGGGCTGCCCTTTTCGTACAGAAATGAGCTCCACCGTGTACCCGCGCGGGTGTGGTTGGGAAAGAGACGGGAGTACGTGCGCCGTGCATGCACCTCTTCTCTTCGTGCACGTCCCCCACCTACGTGGGTGTGTGTGAGAGATACAAACCGCGTTCGTGAGTGTTTTTTGTTTTGGGGTGGGGGTGGGGTGGGGGTTGATTTCGTGAATTATTTGTGGGAATATGTGTCGATGACATCTCAAACAAAATTTTGCATGCAATGTGTGTGAAATGGAGGCCTATCCATATCATACATAGAGGGTCGGGCAATCCACGAGAAGAGAGGGAG